>NW_016109953.1:0-3228 GCF_001604975.1 Cebus imitator | reverse complement strand
ATATTCTTGTATTCACTAATAGGTAATTTTACATTTGTAAACCTGCTGTCTACGGCTAACTCCCAGGTACCTTCTCTGTTCTATTGATTAGGTTTCTTTGATTGCAATTAAGAAAAACCCAATTTAGACCAGGAGCGGTGGATCATGCCTTTGGGAGGCTGAGGTAGGCAGATCACTTGAGGCCAGGAGTTCGAGACCAGCCTGGCTAACATGGCAAAACCCCATCTCTACTAAAAATACAAGAATTAGTTGGGTGTGGTAGTGCACGCCTGCAGCCCTACCTATTCAGGAGGCTGAGAGACAAGAATTGCTTGAACCCTGAGGCGGAGGTTGCAGTGGGCCAAGATCACACCACTGCACTCCAGCATGGGTGACAGAATGAAACTTCATTTCAATAAAATAAAAATAAAACAAAACAAAACTCAAACTCACTTATGCAAGCATGAGACTCAGTTGATTTACATAGCTGGAAGTAGTGGGTTGATCAGAATTGAAGCAGTAACTAATAGAACCAGGGCCTCTGGAATGGAACCAGGAATTCTTTTTTTCCCCCCGAGACGGAGTTTCACTCTGTCACCCAGGCTGGAGTTCAGTGGCGCGATCTCGGCTCACTGTAACCTCCACCTCCTGGGTTCAAGCTATTCACCTGCCTCCGCCTCCCGAGTAGCTGGGACTACAGGTGTGTGCCACCATGCTTGGCTAATTGTTGTATTTTTAGTAGAGATGGGATTTCACTATGTTGGTCAGGCTGGTATTGAAATCCTGACTTCATGATCCACCCACCTCGGCCTTCCAAAGTGCTGGGATTACAGGCGTGAGCCACCGCGCCTGGTCTGGAACTAGGAATTCTAAGTGGCCATATCTCATCTCTATCTGTATTTTATTTATGATTTTCTGTTTCTGTTTATCTATAGAGTTCATTCTCCTCTGCTACAGAAAGGCTTTGCCCACACAGCAGAACTATGGCTCCTGGCCTCCCCAGCTAAGCAACTTTAGTAGAAAACTTCCTTCTCAGGTTGTGTGTACATCATACAAAGGGAAGGACTCTGGCCATTCTCCACTTAAAACCAGTCTATTACTGGGACATTGGATGATTCTGAAGAGGGTTCCTTTAAGCTTCAATACAAACCTGTGGAATAGGGGAAGGAGAGTTCTCCCTCAAAAAGGATGCTGAACAACAGCAGTTTTTTAAAAAATATCCTTTGCTGCCATTAATCAAATAATAAGGGACTTACCTGCAGAAATATCAGCAGGGGGGAAATTAAGGCAGAATAATTGTTAGGATAATGGACCCTGGAAACAGCTTTCCTGGGTGAATTCCAGCCTCACACTTATAAGCTGTGGGACCAAATTATAAGACCTCCTCAAGCCTCACTTATTTCACCTATAAGAAGAGAGAACAATGTTCCCTATGTCAGTCAGTTACCATGAGGATTAAATTGATATAAAACGCCAAGGACAAAGTAACGATTATAATGGCTGGCTATCGCTGCGTCTATCACTACTATAGCTATTAGTATTAAGATCATACAACAGGTACATGGTGAATGCTAGAGTCTGAACTAAAGCAATGCCCTCTGATGCCTGACCAAAAGCTCTTGCTACTGCAGTGTGGATTAGAGCAGGTGAGCATTGGAGAGCAGCAGGTCAAACAGTAGCAGAGGTGAGTTAGGCAGGATTATGGTGCTGATGTTTCTAGGTCCTCGCCAGAAGCCAAGTGGCCAGCGACGCCTTCTTTATTTCTTACTTTATAATTACCATTATTACCCATTTTACCGAAAAGGAAACTGAGGCCTAGAGTAATTAACTTGCCAGCAGGGTTACCCACCCAGGAGGTAGGTGCTGCTGCATTAGCTGAATTAGCAGGTTCCTTAGTGCTCTGGCCGGACAGGATGAACGCTTGCTTCTCTTGCCACCGCACTTGCCCAGTGGGTGGTCCAGCTCACGGTTGGCTCTCAGCCTTTTCAAAGAACACATGCCAACCGTCACGACTGATGAGGGAGAAAATAGAAAAATACAGAACTCAGACTCCACCAAGATGTATGTTAATTTGAAGTTATAGGTAAGTTCCCCCCAAATAAATAACTGTCGCCACAGCCACTATTTTGTTAATGAGACGCCCCACTTCCGTGCAAACTTGGAACTGATTTTTAAGAGTGAACTTAGATCTACCTAAGACTTTGCCATTCACATTTTTTACAATCCAGAAATTTCAAAATAAGTGTATGCTAGGTCATCTGTAGACCTGTTTCTCTTTGTTACTCATCCCGCAGTCTGACAGTCTGCTCTGAATTTCTGTAGGGTGTATTATTCTGTACCTGCAGGAGAGCGGTGACTCAGCCTGTGGAATAACTCCCTTTCCCTCATTATGACATGTCAACTTTATTTCATTGCTGTGGCATGTTTCTTGCCCTGTGGCTGATAAACAAGGTAACCCAGTCAGGAAACCAAAGCAGATTCTCTACTTCTGAGTCAAAGCATGAAGTCTGCTAATCTAGACTAGAAGACATGCTTTTAAACCTTGCTCAATCCTCCGAGGAAGCTGTTTTTCTCTTCCTGAACCTGATCCCTTCCCTCCCTCCAAGCCCCCAAGAGGACATAACCAGGGAGCAATTTTTACCTGAAAAATAAATCTAGGGACAAGATCTTTTAGGTTGCATTTATCAAAACAGTGAATGTTTAGAATGCCGACTTATTTAAACATTAAATATTTGTTTCTGCAAGGATTGATTTATCTGGTGTTGGTAGCACTGAGTTACACACTAGGATTCTATGACTACACTGTAGCTGGATTGTCAGGCTGTCTGTGGTCATGGAGACAGCTTGGTATAATGAATGAACAGAAATATCACGGCTTTGAGATTTTTGAGCCCCCTTTCCTTATCTGGAAATGGGAATTTTAAAATAACTCCTTTTAGGATTGTTGTAAATGAGAACATATGTAAAGTACATGTAAGAAGATATCCCTTATTTATAGCAAAGTAATCTTTTCTATTAACTTGTCCTGTAACCCTCATCACGACACTGGTTTCTGCCTTAATTGTCCCAAATGATGAAACAGAGATAATTGCATTTGCCTCTAACTCATGTTTTCAAAAACCTGAACTAATGAGATCGTAAATTAGTATAACTTTTCTGGAAGCAATTTAGTTTTATCTATCAAAAAAATTATACATATATATGCATGTGTTTGTATATATATATATATATATATATATATATATATCT
>NW_016109952.1:0-3244 GCF_001604975.1 Cebus imitator | reverse complement strand
GAGACGGGGTTTCACCATGTTGACCAGGATGGTCTTGATCTCTTGACCTCGTGATCCACCCGCCTCGGCCTCCCACAGTGCTGGGATTACAGGCTTGAGCCACCGCGCCCGGCCTAACTTTTATTTTTAAATAAAGATGGGGTTTCACCATGTTGATCAGGCTGGTCTTGAACTCCCAAACTCAGGTGATCCACCCACCTTGGCCTCCAAAGTGCTTGGATTACAGGCGTGAGCCACCACGCCCAGCATCTCTTTAACTTTTAATGACCAAAACAAGGCACCTACAACAGCAGCTTCCGGAAGAAACCATGTGTTCTTGCCTGTCTTGCATCGCTCTTCAAACATGACATTGGCCTCTGGTTGGGCCTTAGGTTTAAGAGCAGGATCTCTGAAGACATCGTAAATAATGACAGTTTTGTCCAAGGGGATATCCACAGAGTTTCCTGTGGGCATCGGGTGATTGTAGTCATAAACTTTCACAAAAGACTTGATCTTTCACCTCTTGGTGATCTTTTTCTGGCTCATGGCAGCTGCCACTTTGCGAGGTTAGAGGTCAATTCCAGCCACCAGAGCGTGGCTGTAGGGGCGATCTGAGGTGCCATCATCAATGTTCTTCATGATAACGGCTTTGTGTCCAGAGTAGCGTCCAGCCAGGACAAGCACCACCGTCCCAGGTTTCTTGGCAGCAACCACTCGGGCCAAAAGCAAAAAGGAAAGCCAATGGAACCGTTTTGAGCGGTGGGACCTAGCCAGGCACGGTGGCTCACATCAGTAATCCTAGAACTTTGGGAAGTTGAGGTGGGAAGGTCACTTGAGCCCAGGAGTTCAAGACCAGGCTGGGTAAAAACCTAGTGAGACCCTGTTGCTACAAACAAAAACAAAAACCGAAATTAACTGAGCGTTGGTCGCACATGCTGTAGTCGAAGCTATTCTTCAGGCTGAGGTGGGAGGATTGCTTCAGGAGGTGTGGGTGAGGCCACAGTGAGCTCTGACTGTGCCACTACACAGCAACCTGGGTGACAGAGTGAGACCCTGTCTTTTTTTTTTTTTTTTTTTTTTTTTGAGCTGGAGTCTTGCTCTGTCGCCCAGGGTGGAGTGCAGTGACATGATCTTGGCTCACTGCAACCTCCGCCTCCCAGGTTCAAGCGATTCTTCTGCCTCAGCCTCCTGAGTAGATGGGATTACAGGCATGTACCACCACACCCAGCTAATTTTTTTAAAATTTTATTTATTTATTTTTATCAATGTACTCCTCAGGGATCTAATTTTTATATTTTTAGTAGAGACAGGGTTTACCATGTTGGTCACGCTGGCGCCTGGCTAATTTTTGACATCTAGGTTTTTAAATCATAACTTTAAGTAGTTGCAAAACTTGTGGTTGAAGGGTTTCTATAGGGGGTTGTACTTTTCTGAGCACTATTAGAACTCAAATTTGAAATTTCTGTTTTTAATTATATCCCAAGAGAGTCAATGAAAGATATCCACCGGCCGTGATCGTATAGTGGTTAGTAGTCGCTGTTGTGCCCGCAGCAACCTCGGTTCGTATTCAAGTCAAGGCACCAAAAAAAAAAAGAAAGAAAGAAAAGGAAAAAGAAAGATATCCACAGTGTTACCTCCTTTCTTTGTTTTTATTTATGTATTTATTTGAGACACAATCTCACTCTGTTGGCTAGGGTGGAGTGCAGTGGTGCAATCCCAACTCACTGCAGCCTCAACCTCCCAGGCTCATGCAATCCTCCTGCCTCAGCCTCCCAAGTAACTGGGACCACAGGCACATGCCACCATGCCTGGCTAATTTTTTTTTTTAAGACATGGGGTTTTGCCACGTTGCCCAGGCTAGCCTAGAACCCCTGAGCTCAAGCAATCTCCCTACCTCCCTACCTCAGGCTCCCAAAGTGCTGAGATTACGGGCATGAGATTACACTGCACTCAGCTGCGGCCCCTTTTCTTTCTCTCTTTCCCTCTCTCTTTCTTTCTCTCTTTCTCTTTCCTTCTTTCTTTCCTTCCTTCCTTCCTTTCTGTCCTTCCTTCCCTCCCTCCCTCCCTCCCCCCCCTCTTTCTTTTTTTCTTTTTCTCTCTTTCTTTCAGAGTCTTGCTCTGTTACCCCAGCTGGATTGCAGTGGTATCTCAGCTCACTGCAACCTCCACGTCCTAGGTTCAAGCGATTCTCCTGCCTCAGCCTCTTGAGTAGGTGAGACTACAGGTGCCCACCACCACACCCAGCTAATTTTTTGTATTTTTACTAGAGACAGTGTTTTACCACGTTGACCAGGCTGGTTTTAAACCCCTGACTTCAAGTGATCCTCCTGCCTCAAAGTGCTGGGATTACAGGCATGAGCCACCATGCCGTCCCGTGGCCTCCTTTCAAGTGTGATTATCTTGGGCTGGTGGCACATACTGAGGAATTGGAGTCACCCTTCTGGGGCAGCTCTACTTACTACCATCCTTGGAAAACACAAATCTCAGTCAAAAACTTCACATTCCTCTTTTTTCTTCTTGAGCTCCTGTTTCCATTTCACTTTCCCTACAGTATTAGGTCATCCATGCAATTCATTTCCATCCTATACTGTCTTTTCATGATTGCCATAGAGCATTTCTTTGTAACAGAAATAGGCACTTGAATTCCAATTTCAATTTTTAATTTCTTGTGACCATAAACCTTGACTTGTTATTACTTCTGGCTAGAGTTGCCATTAGACCTAACTGATCAAAACGACATAAGTACAATACAAATTTGATAACAGTTTGAATATGGAGAGTTACATTTTATTTATTGAGAGGGATTTTTTAAATGTATATTCATGTATACATTGATAAATATTATTTATTCATTGGAACAGGAATCATTATCAACACTATCCTTATTTTTAAATTTTAATCCCTAGATGAGTTTAGAAGCTTTTTTCACAAAAGTATGTGGAACTGGAAAGAGTTTTGTTATTACAGTGTCACTCAACTCTTTGGATTCTTTCCAAGATACTTGGCAGAAATCACTTGGAGCGCTTTTACTGAAAATCAGTGAACAACTCCATCAGTTCCGCCTTCAGTGTTGTATCATGACAACCCCTTTTCTCTAAGGCTGTTCCCCTGAAGGAGCTTTGCTGTGATTTGAATGTGTCCCCCAAAGCTTATATGCTGGAAACTTAATATCCAATGCCACTGTTTTTTTTTTCTTTTTAATTTTTTTAATTTTTTAATTTTTAATTTTTATTTTTTTTTTTTATTTTTTTTTATTTTTTATTTT
>NW_016109951.1:2222-3246 GCF_001604975.1 Cebus imitator | reverse complement strand
AGGATGGTCTCGATCTCTTGACCTCGTGATCCACCCGCCTCGGCCTCCCAAAGTGCTGGGATTACAGGCGTGAGCCACCGCGCCCGGCCTAACTGCTAGGAGTTTTAAATGACTCCTGGGAAGTGGGAATTGGGGATGTGAAATGGCCTTTGCAAAAATTATAACAGTAAGAAAGTTTTTTTTTTAATTTATTTATTGTTTTTTTTTTGAGTCGGAGTCTTGCGCTGTTGCCCAGGCTGGAGTGCAGTGGTGAGATCTCGGCTCTTTGCAACCTCTGCCTCCCAGGTTCAATTGATTCTCCTGCCTCAGCCTCCTGAGTAGCTGGAATTACCAGTGCGTGCCACCACGTCTAGCTAATTTTTGCATTTTTAGTAGAGACGGGGTGTCACCATGCTGGTCAGGCTGGTCTCAAACTCATGACCTCATGATCGGCCCACCTCAGCCTCCCAAAGTATTGGGATTACAGGTATGAGCCACCGTGCCCGGCCTAACAGTGAGAAAGTTATCACAGTGCATAGATCTGACCTAACTGACTCCATCTTGCTTCCATGTTCCTTCCCGGGCATAGGCCAAACTAACTTTGGAAAGAACTTAGTTTATAGTTTAACTTTGACACAAAGATTGTAACAGCCCTTTCCTGAAACAAACCTCATTCTTGCCTGGGAATCAGACTGCCTTTGTAGGACTAACAAGTTAGCCACAATATTATGGTTTACTGTTACAGCGCCTTTAGAATTTGTCTAGCAGGTTTTCTGGTCTTTACTGGAAAGCCCAAGAAAGTAATAAAAATAATAATAATTTTTTTAAATGGCGGGGCACGGTGGCTCACGCATGTAATCCCAGCATTTTGGGAGGCTGAGGTGGGTGGATCACTTGAGGCCGGGAATTCAAGAACAGCCTGGCCAACATGGTGAAACCTCATCTCTACTAAAAAATACAAAACTTAGCTGGACGTGGTGGTGCATGCCTGTAATCCCAGCTACTTGGGAGGCCAAGGCAGAGGTTGAGGCGAGCTGAGATCTGT
>NW_016109951.1:0-1067 GCF_001604975.1 Cebus imitator | reverse complement strand
TAATCCCAGCTACTCAGGAGGCTGAGGCAGGAGAATTGCTTGAACCCAGGAGGTGGAGGTTGCAGTGAGCCAAGATCACGCCACTGCACTTCCAGCCTGGTGACAGAACAAGACTCCATTTCAAAAATAAATAAATAAATATGGCCTGGTGCTGTGGCTCACACTTGTAATCCCAGCCCTTTGGTAGGCTGAGGTGGGCAGTTCACAAGGTTCGGAGTTCGAGACCAGCCTGACCAACATGGTGAAACCCTGTCTCTACTAAAAATACAAAAATTAGCTGGGCGTGGTGGCAAGTGCCTGTAATTTCAGCTACTTGGGAGGCTGAGGCAGGAGAATTGCTTGAACCCGGGAAGCAAAGGTTGCAGTGAACTGAGATTGTGCCACTGCATTCCAGTCTGGGCAACAGTGAGACCCTGTCTCAAAAAAATAAATAAAAAATAAAAATAAATTAATTAATTTAATTAAATTAAAATAAACAAAACACCCATTTAAAACCCTACTGACTGGGTCTATTGGCTCATGCCTATTATCACGGCACCTTGGGAGGCCAAGGCTAGCAGATCCCTTGAGCCCAGGAGTTCTATACCAGCCTGAGCAACATAGTGAGACCCCATCTGTAATAAAAATACAAAAAATTTGCCAAGCATGGTGACATGCACTTGTAGTCCCAGCTACTTGGGAGGCTGAGGTGGGAGTATCACCTGAGCCTGGGAAGTCAAGGTTGCAGTGAGCCGTGATTGCAACACTGTACTCCAGCCTGGGTGACTGTCTCAAAAAACAAACAAAAAACCCCAACAAACTCTACTTAGTTCTATTTTTGCTTAAATCTTTAATAAAGGGTGAGGCCAGGCTCATGCTTGTAATCCCAACACTTTGGAAGGATCGCTTGAGCCCAGCAGTTCAGCCTGAGCAACAAAGTGAGATGCAGTCTAAAAAAACCAGCTGGAGGCCGGACGCAGTGGCTCAAGCCTATAGTCCCAGCACTTTGGGAGGCCGAGGCAGGTGGATCACGAGGTCAAGAGATCGAGACCATCCTGGTCAACATGGTGAAACCCCGTCTCTACTAA
>NW_016109950.1:1734-3246 GCF_001604975.1 Cebus imitator | reverse complement strand
GGAATAGCCATGTTTGAGAAATGTTTCAAGAACTTGGTGACAACTGGATATGGAAGGTGAGGAAGATACAGGAGAGAAGGGGACAGGATGAGTCTTGTTTACTGTGCACAGGTGTTTGCACAGTGTCTGATACACAGTAAATGATCTGTGCCACATGACACAAGCAAATGGGACAATGAGCTAGTCAGAGAGGGCACATATAAATCAAGCACTATTCTAAGCACTAAACCTGTATGATTTCATTTAATCTACACAACAACCCTGTGAATAGCACTGGCATTTTTCCTTTTTTACAGCGAGGGAAGCTGAGGCACGAAGTAAGATGCCAAGGCCACACAGCTAGTATAAGTCATAGAGCCAGGACTTGAACCAAGGCAGTCTGCTATTCTTAACTTTCACACCAGGAGACTTGGTGCTATGTATGTATGTGATTTCTTTTTTCTTTCTTTCTTTTTTTTTTTCAAAAAATCTCTTTTTTAATTTATTATTATTTTTTTTTTATAGAGACAGGGTTTCATTTTGGTTAGGCTGGTCTCGAACTCCTGACTTCAGGTGATTCACTGCCTCGGCCTTTCAAAGTCCTGGGATTACAGGCACAAACCACCACGCCTGGCATATGTATGTGATTTCTGAACCCCATAACCACCATGTCTCCAAGGCAGGAATCATTATCCCTGTTAAAAGTGAAACAAAGCTGGGCATGGTGGCTCACGTCTGTGATCCCAGCACTTTAGGAGGCCGAGGCAGGTGGATCACCTGAGGTCAGGAGTTTGAGACCAGCCAAGATGGTGAAACCCCGTCTCTGTTAAAAAAAAAATACAAAAATTAGCCACACATGGTGGCAGGTACCTATAATCCCAGCTACTTGGGAGGCTGAGGCAGGAGAATCGCTTGAATCCAGGCGGGAGAGGTTGCAGTGAGCCGAGATTAGGCCACTGCACTCCAACCTGGGCAACAGGAGCAAGACAATCCAAAAAAAAAAAAAAAAAAAAAAAGTAAAACAAATGGAAACTGTGAGTGGGTAAGTCATTTTCCCAAAATAAAACTGCCAGTAAGCGATGGACTGGAACTATGAAGCATGGTCTGCTTGACCGGAAAGCCCGAGCTCCTGCTGCTTGGCCAGGTGCCTCTCTCTGTGATCAGAACCGTCACGGAGGCCGGGGCAGAGGACCTCTGTGGGAAGTCAGCACAGTGAGCTGTTAACTCTGCCTCAGAGGATTGGACACTGTTTGACCAAGGGGATGATATTTGAGCTGGGCTTTGGAGGTCGAAGAGTATCCTGCAAGGCAGCGAGGGAGAGAAAGGCAGGTCAAGATCGGGGAACAGTGCGTACCCTGGCGTGGCTAGACTGTACGGGGCGTGTGTAGGGGTTGGCAGGGGAGTGGTGGCAAGGAGCACTGGGGGTTGATGCTGGAATGCTGGGGCAGAGCCAGTTGGAAGGACTTGGCTTAAATGCCAGACTCGGGCTTTATCCTGCAGGCCACAGAGAGCCAGCAGTGTCACGGGGCAGGT
>NW_016109950.1:0-1289 GCF_001604975.1 Cebus imitator | reverse complement strand
ATCCCAACCCCACACACATCCCACACAAACATACACAAAATCCCCACCCCACACATACCCATCACACACACACATACACACAATCCCCACCCCCAACACACACATCACACACACACGCCCTTCCACCCTCCACACACACACACACACACACACACACACACACACACACACGCCATTATTTCCACTGGGATCTGCCAGCCCCAGACATCTCGTTATCTAGCTTTATCTTTCCTTGGGAGAGGAATAGGAGGGGGATAAGCCCTTAATACTGCTTTCCTTTTGTCTCCTCTCCTTCCCACTAGGTGATCATGGTAACCGGGGATCACCCTATCACAGCCAAGGCCATTGCCAAAGGCGTGGGCATCATATCAGAGGGGAATGAGACTGTGGAGGACATTGCGGCCCGGCTCAACATTCCCGTGAGTCAAGTCAACCCCAGGGAAGCCAAGGCGTGTGTGGTGCATGGCTCTGACCTGAAGGACATGACGTCGGAGCAGCTCGATGAGATCCTCAAGAACCATACGGAGATTGTCTTTGCGCGAACATCTCCCCAGCAGAAGCTCATTATTGTGGAGGGATGTCAGAGGCAGGTGAGCACAGCCATGGCAGGCAGACGGCAGGCAGGGACTGGGGAGGCAGGGACAGTCCAAGAACAAGCATGGAGTGAGGCAAGACGGGCCAGGCTTGGGCAGGGGCTTTGTCCTCAAGTGCTGGCTGTCTTCCTTCCAGGGAGCCATTGTGGCCGTGACGGGTGACGGGGTGAATGACTCCCCTGCACTGAAGAAGGCTGACATTGGCATTGCCATGGGCATCTCTGGCTCTGACATCTCTAAGCAGGCGGCGGACATGATCCTACTGGATGACAACTTTGCCTCCATCGTCACGGGGGTGGAGGAGGGTGAGGAGCTGCGTGGTCTGGGACACTCGCAGGATACTGAAGCCAGCACCTCTGCTTCCAGTCCCTTTACCCTAGTTGAAGAATCATCCCAGGACTCCAGGCAGCCCAGCCCGCTTTAGCTTCCCTTGAACACAAAATCTTTCTCTCTCAGGAAGACAGGCAGCCATGCTTCAGGGGCTGGGGGTGGGGAAGAGTCCCTCTGACCTCCCTGATGCCCTCAGAACCTCCCCACAGGCCGCCTGATCTTTGACAACCTGAAGAAATCCATCGCCTACACCCTGACCAGCAACATCCCCGAGATCACCCCCTTCCTGCTCTTCATCATTGCCAACATCCCCCTACCTCTGGGCACTGTGACCATCCTCTGCATTGACCTGGGCACAGATATGGT
>NW_016109949.1:0-3253 GCF_001604975.1 Cebus imitator | reverse complement strand
ATCCCAACTCCCTTACTCTACAGAAACAATACAAAATACAAAAATTAGCCAGATGTGGTGGCACATGCCTGTAGTCCCAGCTACTCAGGAGGCTGAAGCAGGATGATCAATTGAGCCCACGAGGTGAAGGCTGCAGTGAGCTATGATTGCACCATGGCACTCCAGCCTGGGCAACAGAGCAAGACCCTGTCTTAAAAAAGAAAAAGCGAAAAAATGAGTTTCTGGCCTAATTCTATTACAACTCATTTCATCAGCCTCTATACCACGTAAACAACCTTCTCCATTCTAAAGCCACTTCTTGGTTTTCTTCAGGCTAGATCAAGACTTTCTGTATTTTCCCTTTAAGTGGTTTATAATTCCTCCATGTGCAGGTGTTCAAATCCTCCGACAAGGGCCGGGCACAGTGGTTCATGCCTGTAATCCCAGCACTTTGGGAGGCTGAGGTGGAAGAATCATTTGAGCCCAGGAGTTTAAGAGCAGCCCGGGCAACATGGAGAGACCCCATCTCTACTAAACATACAAAAATTAGCTGGGCATGGTGATGAGCACCTGTAGTATTCACAGCTACTTGGGAGGCTGAGGAGGAAGGTGGCTTAAGCCTGAGAGGTCAAGGCTGCAGTGAGCCAAGATCGCACCAGTACAGTCCAGCCTGGGGGACAGGGTGAGACCCTGCCTCCAAAAACAAACAAAAAAAACCAAAATAAACCTCCACCAATATCTAAGCACGTCTGAGTTCTTTGGGAAGAAAAGTGCTCACCCCAGATGAGCCAGCCGGAGCGTGGTCAAATCACCCCTGCTCCCTGAGCCCAGAGCCAGGCATCAGCCCTCCCTCCCTCTTTCCCTCCCTCCCTCCCTCTGTCCACCAAAGGGTCACCAGCTTCCCACAGCCTCCACTCCTGCTGTGTCTAACCCTGATGTCAATCCTATTCTGGGGCTGTGATGAGGATAGCAGTCACCTAGCTGTGGTTCTCAACCAGGTGATCCTGCCCCAGCGGACACTGGGCGATGTCTGGGGACATTTGTGGTTGTCATGACTGGGGGTGCTTCTGGCATGGAGTGTGTGGGAGCCAGGGATGCTGCCCAGCACCCTGCAGTGCCCAGGACAACTGCAACCCAGAGAATGATCTGGCCTCCATACACAGAGTGCAGAGCAGGAGAGACCTGTCTTCATTGCTGGAAAAAATATTGAATCTGCTCCCTACTCACACTCAACAACAGAATACGTTTGCAACAGGGCGGACAGTGTAAACCAGGGCACCGCAGCTCCCGGGGAGCACTGGGAGCGGGCAGCGGGGACGTTGGCGGTAGCGGCACGGCCCGTGTGACCCAGTGAGCCCTGGGCCCCGCTGGCCCAGCCACGGGATGAGCGCCCCGCTGCTGCTGCTGCTGCTGCTGCTGCTGCTGCTGGCCTCCTGCACACCGCTGCCCAGCTCTGCCGCCGCCCCGACGCCTCCGGGTTGGGTGCCGGTGGCCGACGCGCCCCGGTGCCTCTACAAGGTGCTGCCCAAGGGCCCCGAGGCTGACGGCGGGTGCCTGTGCTTCCGCAGCCCCGCGCGGCTTCTGCTGCCAGGCCCCGGGCTGCACGCTGCACTCCCCGGCCAGCTGCTCCCTGCGCGCCAGCCTACGGCGTCCTCCTGCAGTGGCCCTGGCCCTGGCCGCTGCGCGCCGCGTGTGCGCCTTTGCTCTCAACTGCTCCTGGCGAGGCGCCTACACGCGCTTCCAGTGCGAGCGCGTGCTGCTCGTGGCCTCCTGCCACGACTACCTGCTGCCCGACGTGCACTACGGCGTCCTCTACCACCTGTGCCTGCAGCAGCTGCGCTGTGCGCCTGGCTTGCCGCCCAGGCCGGAGCCCCCCTCCCCCAGCCCACCGAGCTCGCCGAGTGCGTGGAGTTCACCGCCGAGCCGGCCGGCATGTGGCACATGGTGGTGGCCATGACGGCGGTGGGCAGCTCCATCTGCGTCATGCTGGTGGTCATCTGCCTGCTGATGGCCTACATCACCGAGAACCTCATGCGCCCGGCCCTCACGCGCCCCGGCCTGCACAGACACCCCTGAAGCACGAGCCCACCTGCCCGAGCTTGCCAGACCTCCAAGGTTCTCCGCCCGCTCTCCTGTCCTCGTTCCTGCTGCCTCCTTGAGATCCCTGCAGAGGAGGGCCTGCCAGCGACGGCCACGGCACCTTGGCATCAATGCACGCCCCTCCCAGCTGGGCATCAGACTCCCAGACTCTGGCTCCCGATTGGCCCGTGGGCCGGGGCTGCTGTGCCGGCCGCATACAGAGGCCTTCATAGAGGCGGCCAGGGCATGGCGCCCCTTCCAGCAAGAGCCATGGACACTCCGGATCACCCTGCACATCCATCCTGTGCCAAATTGTCCAAGATGGGCCATCACCATTGCTCGATCACTGTGTGCTTTGCAGGCCCGGGAAGTAGCCCTCGGAGCCTGTGCTCCCCGCCCCACCACACTGGGCTTACGTTAGCTGCGTGGCTTAGTATCTCAGGCCCACCACAGGAGCCAACACCCCCTGCTGTCCAAGGGGTTCTGTAGCCCTGAGATTCGCAGGCCCCTCCATGCATCTGGCCAGCGTCCCCTCAGAGACATCCCCCTTCCAGCACTGCGGAAGCATGAGGTGAGGGCCTGCAGTGCTCTGTCTCCTTGAGGGTGTTTGACAAGCCGGGAGCCATGGCGTGGGAGACCTGGCCCAAGCTACCAAGGACGGGCGCCGTCCGCACAGGTCCCAGTGCAGAACGTTAGATACCAGCCTCGAGCAGGTGGCCTTCTGCTGCTGCCTGGATCCCAAGCCTCAGCTGACCCAGGCAGCCTCGGCGGCCATGGTGTGACCGACAACACCATGCGCAGCCTTTGCACATCCAGGTGTCGAGAGCCAGGATCTGGCCCCAGCAATGCCACCCGCCATGGAAGCAAAGCTGACCCTGCCCACCTGCTGCAGACCTGTGTCCCTGGTCGAGGTTGCTTTCTCTGATGCCTGCCTGGTGATGTTGGACATTGTGAGGGGTATGGCACTGCCCTCCCCTCCTGGTACCCCTGTCTCTGACCACCTGGACTTGACCTGGCCCCTCCTGGTCACTGTGGCCAAACACCCACTCTCACCCCAGCCACCCCAGGTGTCATGCTGATGCCCCATGACACCTGCAGCCCACCTCTGTCTTTGTTCCACCCACCCCTGTGTAGCGCTGGTCAGGTGCAAACCTGGCGCCAGTGTCTAAATGTCCATCATCCTCAGACCAAAAAA
>NW_016109948.1:0-3263 GCF_001604975.1 Cebus imitator | reverse complement strand
AAAAAAAAAAAAAAAAAATCACACAGCCAGTAGGTGGTATTAAAACAATAAGGCAGCCATTTGCCTGAGGTTGTCTCTGTTGCTAAAGCTCTTATAAGCAAACTGGAACTTAAAAACTTTTCTTTTTTTGTGGGGGGAAAGAACCTCCAAAAGACAAAAATAATCCCAGTCAATCACAAACAGCCAACCAGCTGATTGGGTATACAACTAGGGACTTCCTATCAGACCATGCCCAGGTAAGACAAATACCTAACTGTAGCTGCCCAGGCTGGTCTGGAACTCCTGGGCTCAAGCAATCCTCCTGCCACAGCCTCTCAAAGTGCTGGGATTACAGGAATAAGCTCATGTGCCAGGACAGCCATATTCTTAATTACCTAATACCTATGTTACTTCCATTATTGATTGCTTGGAAAACTGGTCTTATCAAATGATTCACAGTCAGAATTTACTTAAAACTGTACTCCTCTCAGGCAAGCTGCTAGGGCACCACTGGACTGCACTGCATAAAATGTCAATGTCAGCACTGTGTTAGTAAAACTTACCCTTTGCTGGAGGTTCAACCACTATCTTCTTTTTCTTCCGTGGTGGAGTAGCTAAATCTTCAGGTTCTCCTTTAAGAAAAAGAAAAGTGTTATCAAGGTTAATTTTTCTCCTATCTTCAATTTCAGCATTTGGGCATGTTTTGGATCACAAATAAAATTAGACACCTTAACTAATAAAATATGAAGACAAGAAGACAAATGATCTTAGATTTCTCTTTTCTTTGGCCTCTCTTGTCAGACTTGAGAATCTTTTCTATCCTGGCTTATGTATCTAGAGGCTGGTATTCAACATGGGAACGTTAATGGAGAATCTATTTTCCAGGCATAGATTCATGAAATCATAGGTTAGAAAGATCATTAAAAATATGCCTGGTCCATATGCAATACAGAATTTAGGAAGCAGCCAGTTTACATTTGAAAATACTTGACTTTTACAAGCAAAAGTACTACATTTTCAAATGACACATTATTGAACTACAGGATACTTACTGTGAATCTGCTGTCCAATCTTCTCTAGTTGTTTACACAGTCGATCAAATATAGCTTTCCTTACACCGGATGTGGCTGCCATTTTGTTTTTATCTACTTTCAGCTTTAGAATCCTACAAAACAATTTCGTAAGTTGCTTTTCTCAAGACCAATACAGTTTTCTTCTCTGGCCAACCAGATAATTAACTTATTTTCTTTTTGCCCATGCTTTAAGAGCCTCTGTCTAGATTGTCCTTCAGTCAAACATGTCATTATCTATAATCATGCAAATTTGGCTAAGTTGTTTATTTAGTTGTTTATTGGACTGAGAGTTAAAATGAACATAGGATCTGTTTTATAACAAAAGAAGCACATAAAACACATTTGCTGTAGTGCTTCATGCCTTTTAGAACTCTTTAGTAAATCTCAGATTAAGTTGCTGAATGACAATCATAGGACTTTTTAATGTTCAACTCATTTTAACCCGCAGGATATTTATATTACAGGGATGTAACAACCCCATCCCACCCTGAAAATGAACTCTCCTAATAACACTCCACAGCAACCACTAATTAAAAACACAAAATAAACTTTTTCTTCAGGACAATAAACCTGTCAAGACCTTTTTTTTACTTGGTATGATATGGTTTCAAAAGTAGGGTTGACTATTCTTATTGTTTTCTGCCATAACAGCTACACTTCCTGCCTATATGAACACACTTTTGTTAAATTAAAGAGATGTTTTCTACAAATGCCAATCAATACTCCTAGGTATGTAGCTAATAGAGTCAACATACCAAAATTAGTGGGTAGACAGTGAGAAATCCATTCGGGCCAACTACATTTTGTTTTCTAAAGAGTTTGCCGGCAATATAAATAAGACAACTTGGCTGGGTGCAGTGGCTCCCGCCTGTAATCGAGAGGCCAAGGTGGGTGGATCACGAGGTTAGGAGTTCAAGACCAGCCTGGCCAAGATGGTGAAACCCTGTCTCTACTAAAGATATGAAAGCCAGGCATGGTGGCAGGAGCTGTAATCCCAGCTACTGAGGAGGCTAAGGCAGGAGAATCGCTTGAACCGGAGAGGCAGAGGTTGCAGGGAGTCAAGATTGTGCCATTACGCTCCAGCCTGGACGACCTAGAGAGATTCCATCTCAAAAAAAAAAAAAAAAAAAGTTTAAACAAAATTCCAAGGCCCTCAAGCCTTCCTGGAGGTGGCAATGTACTATCAGTTTGCAATGCATACCAGTCAGAAGCTGAAATCACTCTGCTGTAGCCTTTTGAGCATTGGCAGCATTTTCTAAAATTTTTCTTTTCCATTCTTCATAATCCTGTGTCAGATCTTCATCTTTCTGTGGTTTATGGGGCATCTCCTCTACCTTCTCCATTTCTGAGAGAAAATTATCAAAAGCAATTTCAAAACTGTTATGCTTAGAAATGAAATTTTAAAAAGGTAAACTTATTTAAACTGTCTAAGAAAATGGTAGTAAATAAGATACTGAAATGAAGTGGGGAAACAGCAGTTACCACTTTTTTTTTGAGATGGGGTCTTGCAATGTTGCTCAGGCTGGACTCAAACTCCTAGCTTCAACTGATTCTCCCACCTCCACCTCCTGGACGGCTGGGACTGTTGCTGGGATTATAGGCTCACACTACCACACCTAGCTTAGCTATCACTATTTTCTCTCCCTTACACTCCAAACATTCCAAGACATCTAGTAATCACTAACATCTATCAAGCACTTAATTGGTACTTGATAGGCACCGAACCAAGTACTTTAAATAGCATTATTTCATTTAACCCCTACTATACTCCATAATAGGTAAGAATATTAATCACATTTTATAGATCAGGAAATTCAGGCTCACAGAAATTATAGACTTTCTTAGAATCATATTGCCAGTGGCCAGGTGTAGTGGTTCATGCCTATAATCCCAGTACTTTGGGAGGCCAAGGGGGGTGGATCACTTGAGCCCAGAAGTTCAAGACCAGCCTGGGCAACAGTGAGACCCCACCTCTACCAAAAATACAAAAATTAGCCACGTGTGCTGGGCGAGATGGCTCACACCTGTAATCCCAGCATTTTGGGAGGCTGAGGTGTGTGGATCACGAGGTCAAGAGTTGAAGACCAGCCTGGCCAAGATGGTGAAACCCAGCCTCTACTAAAAATACAAAAAAAAAAATTATTTGTTGGGATGATGGCAGGCACCTGTAATCCCAGGAGGCTGAGGCAGAGAATCACTTGAACTTGGGAG
>NW_016109947.1:0-3268 GCF_001604975.1 Cebus imitator | reverse complement strand
TTTTTTTTTTTTTTTTTTGGAATATTTTCATATACATAATGCGGTATCTTGGGGATGAGACCCAACTCCAAACATGAAATGTATTTATACGTATTGCCATATACACATTATACACATTGCCTGATGGTAATTTTGAAGCAGAGTTTTGACTATGACCCATCACATGAGGTCAGGTCTGGAATTTTCCACTTGTGTCATGTCAGTGCTCAAAAAGTTTCAGATTTTTGAATATTTCAGATTTTCAGATTGGGGCAAGTTTATGTAGATTAACTTTCAACTTAAGCATTTCAAGTATTTGAACACTGGTTATTACATAGTAGCAAAAATGCATAAGAAACGAAATATATAACATAAATATATTTGCATTTACTTAAGAGTCTATAAATACATGCATATTTCTATATATGTATGGTCATATATATCTCTACATTATGGTTATAGAGGGAAGGGATATATGTTGTTTAGTATTACCTAACATAACACACAGGAAAAGCAATTTAGTATTCTTTAGTTCTTAGTTTAAGGACCCTATATATCTCATCGTCATTACCTAGCACAATATTTTCAAATCTGATACAAAGTTTCACAACCTAATGTCACTATTGTCTTATTTTATCTGTGTAGATACACGCACACACACAGAGCTGAATGCTTTTATACCTTTACTGGTTTGTGTAAGAAACTGATTTTTAAAATTTCTTTAAAATGTTAATAGTGATATCTGCTTTTAAAGTATAGTGAAATTCTATTTGCTCTTAAATGTAGCAAAAGCCCAGGATGGTGCAGCCATGGAAATGCAGCCATTGAAGAGTGAAGAAGGAGGAGATGGTGATGAAAAGGATAAAAAGAAAGCAAATTTGCCAAAAAAGGAAAAATCTGTTTTACAAGGGAAACTTACAAAACTGGCTGTTCAGATTGGCAAAGCAGGTATGATATAGAGAAGAAAATAAAGTGTTTTATTTTTAAACATGCTAACTTTCTGCTTAAAAATTATCTTTTGACACACTTAAGACTGGAAATTGTTGCTTTGTGAATAGGAGAGTCTGAAATATTTTCAGTTTTATCTATAATGCACCAAGCCCTTTGAGTTACTTTATAATTTGCTAATAAGTAGTCAGGTTAGGATTTGTGCCTAAGTCTGCCCAATTTATAAGCCTATGTACTCATCTCCGAATTTATGCAATAAGTGGAGAAAAGGCAACCTGTGAGGTTATTCAGTAAAGATGAACCAATTTTATTTTAGTAAAATTTCATCACACATTTTGCTTATCTTTTTACTGGTTATTTTGAAAATTTTTAGTTATGTCTCTCTCTAATGTTACAGTTCCGCACTGAATGGAATCATTGTAGTGAGACTAAAGTTACTATATTACTGCCATCACTAGAGAACACCTGTTAATAGAGCCATTCTTTGAGGGAAAAGGCAGAGCTCTGAGGTTAAAAACAGCATGACCTTTAGCAGTAACATCTTTTTGGAAGAACAGTGTGTGGATAAACAAGCATATATTATTACAGTTGCTTATTAGCCAGGCGTGGTGGTGGGTGCCTATAATCCCAGCTGAGGCAGCAAATTGCTTGAACCCAGGAGATGGAGGTTGCATTAAGCCGAGATTGCACCATTACACTCCAGCTTGGACAACAGAGCGAAACTCTGTCTCAAAAATTTTTTTTAAAATTGCTTAAATTGCATCATTTTACTACTCTCTAGGAGTATGATAGAAAAAGTGAAGTTTTTGTTTCTATCCTCAGTAAACTTATTATCTAATAGCAAATATTTGCTTTTTGTAGTATGTAGTCAGTTGGTAATACTAACTCATGTAGTGTTGGGGGAAAGGAGTGGATTTGAGGTGGCAATGGCACTTAGTAGACATTAGATTGGGATGTTAGAACTTGCCTCTTTTTTTCTTTTTTTTTCTTTTTCTTTTTCTTTTTCTTTTTCTTTTTTTTTTTTTTATTATCTTTTTTTTTTTTTTTTTTTTTTTTTTTTTTTTTTTATTTTTTTTTTTTTTTTTTTTTTTTTTTTTTTTTTTTTAGAACAGGTCAACATTTTTCCATCTGGAGAAGGACCTCCAGCCCTTCTCCCATTCCCTTGACTGCCTTGGCAGTTACTCAAAAGCGGTCGAGTGTAATCTGTCTCAGTCCTTTGTTGGCTTGGACTGTGGCCGCCTGGTCTCTCCAAACTTGAGCTCATTAAAAGTAGCTAAGTATTCTCTTACTATCTCCTCATCAATCTTGAGCTTCTGTTCCTTCTTGACCACATTCGTTCCCTGTTTTCCATTTGAAGATAGTTCTCCTCGATAAAGAAGCTAGAAGAATACAGGCTGAATGGTTCTGTTGTCTCTTTGTCATTTTTAATATTATAGTGCCTACTGTAGACAATAGTCCCGTCCCCTCCTTCCTTACTTTATTGCTTCAGATATGTTCATCTTTGTGTATTTTCTAAATATAAGCTGATTTGGAGAGCTACCTTACCTGGTAGTCTTACTGGCTTATGCTATACATTCATATTCTGATTTTACTAACTTGCCTCTCATATCTTTTGTACATACAATTTTTGTTCTCACTCCCACCAACACTCTTCTGTGTGCCTCTTACCTTTTTATAACATCCCTTCCTCCTCCCTCTCCACCCCTTTTCTGCTTTCTTAGGGTTATATTTGTGTCTACTTTGAAAACCTTTTGTACCATATTTAGGTTTATTACAGCTTATAAAATAGTGAAGTCTTATGGAAAAATAAAACAAGAGCACCCTAAATTATTTTTGCAGTATTCTCCCATAGGTAAGGTTTAGGGAATCATTGACCCAGCAGGTCATCACAAGTCAAATGTTTTCTAATCTGTAGACACACACACCATTGTGTAACAACTGTTATAGAAATGTGAACTACCTCTGCATAATTTAGCATGGCTGTATTCATTTCTTTTGGAAAGCTTTAATTCCCATTTTGTTCCTACAGATAAGAAACAAGATGGAGCTATTGAGAATCGCAACAAAGGTAAATTTAGGAGGACAAAAGTACAGTCAGCTGGTTTTTATTATATCCAGAAATCTACTGTGTACCATATCTGTTCAAAATTTAGATACATGTGGCAGGAAAAATCAACAATATATGTTAACTTGGGTTAACCTCTCTTCCTCCCAGCATCTCAGTCACATTGTCACCACAATGAGATTTTAAGTATGTTTTGTGGTACAGGTTGAGTATCCTTTATCCGAAATGCTTGGGACCAGAAGTGTTTCAGATTTCAGATTTTTTTTTTTTTTTTTT
>NW_016109946.1:2268-3275 GCF_001604975.1 Cebus imitator | reverse complement strand
CAGCAGTCAAAGGCTGTCCAAAGGTCATTTCACCTATCAGGAAAAAAATCTAGGTTATCATAGACAATCAGCAGAAGACAAAAAATTAAGATTAACATTAAAATTAGAAATTTGAAATTGGGAACTGCTGGCCAGTAAGACCTGTCTTCCCCAATTTTGCCATATCCCTAGAACCAAGTTCAGGGTCCATAGCTTTAGGATTTTGTGTGTTGTCTCATTTTAACAGCTTCATTGAGATATAATTTACACATTATAAAATTCATTTATTTTAAATGTACAATTCAACAATTTTTATTACATTTACATTTGTGCAACCATCACCACCCTCCACTTTTAGAACATTTTCACCACAAAGAGATCCCTGGTGCCCATTTATAGTCATTACTTATTTCCCCAACTTCTCCCAAACTTAAGCAACCATTAATCTTCTTTCTGTCTTTATAGATTTGTCTCTTCTGGATAGTTCATACAAATGGGATCACTCAGATGCAGTATATATAATGGTATTTTGTGACTGGTTTATTTCACTTAGCATAATGTTTTCAAGGTTCATCCATATTGTAGCATTTATTGGTATTTCATTTCTTTTTATGGGTGAATAATATCCCATCGTATGGATACACCACATTTTGTTTATTAATCAGTTGATGAATATTTATAGATCACTTACACTTTTTATATGTTATAAATAATACTGCTATGAACACTTGTGCTGGGATATTGAGAGAGGTATGTTGAATCTATAGATCAATTTGGGGAAAATTGTCCTCTTACCAATCCATGAACATAGAATATTTCTCTGTTTAATGTTCTTTATTTCCTGTGAACAGTGTTTTGTATTTTCCAGTCTACAAGTCTTGTGCTTCCTTTGATAAATTTATTTCTAAGTATTTTATTTTCTGGATGCTATTATCCTAAAATGTAACAGCTTCAGCAGTCAAAGGCTGTCCAAAGGTCATTTCACCTATCAGGAAAAAAATCTAGGTTATCATAGACAATCAGCAGAA
>NW_016109946.1:0-1118 GCF_001604975.1 Cebus imitator | reverse complement strand
AAAAAAAATGATCATGTGAGCTTTGTCCTTAATTCTATTGATATGATGTCTTACTTCAATTGATTCTCATATGTTTAATCAACCTTGCATTTCTGGAATAAATCTCATTCATTCATTGTGTTATAATTATTTTTATATGTTGTTGAATTAACTTTGTTATAGCATGTTGAGTATTTTGCATTTATGTTTATGAGGGCTGTTGGTCTATACTTTTTTTTTCCTTAAAATGTCATTGTCTGACTTTGGTATAAGAATAAAACTGGACTTTTAGCATGAGTTGGGAAGTCTTCCCTCAGCTTCTATTTTTTTTTGGAAGAATTTTTATTAATTCATCTTTAAACGTCAGGTTAAATTCACTAGTAAAGACTTCTGGGCCTGGAACTTTGTGTGGGATTTTTTTTAAGTACTAATTTGATCTCTTCACTTATTATAGGCTTATTCACATTTTTATTTTCTATTGAGTCAGTTTTTATAGTATGTGCCTTTCTAGGAACTTTTCTATTTTCTTTAACTTACCTAATTTATTGGCAAATTTGTTCAGAATACACCTTAACAACCTTGTTTTATTTATCTATTTATTTATTTGTTTATTTATTTTTGAGACAGGGTCTTACTCTGTCCCCCAGGCTGGACTGTGGTGGTACAAGCACAGCTCCCTACACCCTCCACCTCCTGGGCTCAAGCAGTCATTACATTTCAGCCTCCCAAGTAGCTGAAACCACAGGTGTGTGCCATCATGCCCAGCTAATTTTTTTAAAATTTTTCTGTACAGATGGGGATGTCCCTATATTGCCCAGGCTGGTCTTGAACTCCTGAACTCGAGCAGTCCTCCCACCTTGGCCTCCCAAATTGCTGAGATTACAGGTGTGAGCCGCTGTACCCAGTACTAATTTTTGTAAGGTCAGTATTGATGTTCCCTTTTTCATTCTGATTTTAGTCTTTCAAGTCTTTTCTCTTTTTATTTGTCAGTCTATCTAAAGATTTTTCAATGTTGTTGACCTTTTCAGAAAATCAAGTTTTGTCGATTTTCTCTATTTGTCTATATTCTCATTACTTTCCACTCTAGCCTTTATTATTTATATCCTCTTGCTGGTTTTGGAATGTTTACGGCTTTTTTT
>NW_016109945.1:0-3278 GCF_001604975.1 Cebus imitator | reverse complement strand
TGCTGCCTTCCTCCCCTTCACCTATATCTGGCATTTCTCCCCATGCTATCTCTCCCCAACTCCCCACCCCCTGCTGTCCCTCCCCTATTCCCCCCCAACAGACCCCAGTGTGTGGTGCTCCCCTCCCTGTGTCCACGTGTTCTCACTGTTCAACACCCACCTATGAGTGAGAACACGCGGTGTTTGATTTTCCGTTTTCTGTGGGCCAGACAGTTTTCACTCTTGGGAGCTCTAACATACCATGTAGTAAGTTTGACCCTGATGGAAGCCCTTATACTACCTGGAGGGAGTGAGACCTGCTGTACCAGCTGACCCCAGCCTTCCAGCCAACCCACGAAGGTGTCAAATATGTGATGGAACCGTCCTGCATGTTTCAACCCAAATGAGTCCCCAGATGACTGCAGCCAGGGCAAGATGTATAACACACATCTCCGCTGATGTGGGTAAACCCAAAGAACTGTGAGAAATTAAAACATAGTTGCTCTTCTAAGCCACTTGGTTTTAGAGTGGTTTGTTGTATAGCAGTCAATAACCAGAACGCTTGCTGGTTACTGACACACTGCGTCTTCTCCCTTTCAGCTTACCTAATAACAGAGGCATCTTCCTGTCATCCATGGTGCTTACTCAGTCCCATGACTACTTTTCCCTACCTTCCATATCGAACCAATATCGAGGCAAATTGATTCCACCTCTGCCAGCTCTTTCAATTCCTGCCCACTCGTACACCAGTTGGAGCAGTAAGACAATGGCAAAAGCCTCCTGCCAGTCTCTGTGCACCATTTCTCAACATCCTAGTCTGCCTCATCCATTACTCCCAGAATTAGCTTTATATATACAATGTCGGATTATTCCTTCATTTGGCAAGTATTTATTAAGCTCCTACTGTGTGATAGGCACAATTTTAAATCCTGGGGAGATAAAAGTGAACAAGGACAAAAACACCTACCATCACTGACATGAAAGTGTAGAGGAGGAAGATGGGCCTAGTCTATGAATAAATAAAATACATAGTATATCGGAAAGTGATGAGTGACAGGAAGAGAAATAAAGCAGGGAAGGAGAAAGATAGTCACAGACATGGGGTGAGGTTTTATAATTTTAAATAGGGTGATTTGGGAAGGTATCTCTGAGGTAACAAAAATCTCAAGGATGTGAAGAGTCAAGTGAATAACTTTGAAAAGAACATCTCCGGCAAGAGTACAGCCAGTGCAAAGGCACAGATGCAAGGAAAAGCCAGGCTGGCATGGTCAAGGGATGGACATTTCACCGCGGCTGGTGTGGTGTGACTAAGACAGTGGAGTGCAGATGAAGTCTAAGAGTAAATGCGGAGAGACCAGACCTAGATTTGTAGGATACTGGTTTTGACTTTGGTTAGGATAAGAAGCCACTGGAAGCTTTTAAGCAAATGCATGACATGATTTGATTTAAAAAAAAATCCTTCTAGTTGCTCCACTGATTAATGTAACTTAGAGGCACACAGGTAGAAACAGAGACCACTCAAAAGCTATGATCATCCAGATGAGACGGTGGCCTGGACCATGGTGAAAGCAGCAGGGGATGGAAAGTGTCAGAGTCCAGATTTCTGTAGTGTGGATGAGGGTGTAAGAGCAAGAAAGGATCAAGGATGACTCCTTGATGACTCTGAGCAATATGAAGGAAGGAGGTGCAACGCCTCTGCTCCAAGCTAAACTCTTTAAAGAATCATCTATATACCACCCAGGTAGAGCGTGTTTCAGGGAAGGTGATCAGAGTTTCTTGTCGCACACATTAGGTTTGGGATGCCCACAAGATATCCAAGTGGGGTGGCATGCACCTGTGGTTCCAGCTACTCAGGAGGCTGAGGCACGAGAATCGCTTGAACCCGGGCAGCTGAGGTTGCAGTGAGCCAACACTGTGCCACTGCACTCCAGCCTGGGTGATAGAGCAAGACTCCATCTCAGTTAAAAAAAAAAAAAAAAAAAAAAAAAAAAAAAAAACCCAAGAATATAGAATTGATAGATTTTTAAAATTTTTTATTTTGCACTAATTTTAGACTTACAAGGAAGTAGGACAAATATAAATTCCCATACCTTCCACCCAGGTTTCTCTAAAGTTAACATCTTAGAAAACCACACTACAACCATCAAAACCAGGAAATTAACATTGATGCAATACTATAAATGGCAGACCTTAATTAAATTTTGCCAGTTTTTCCATGAATGTACTTTTTCTGGTCCAGGATCCAACTGAGGTTTCCACATTGCCTTTGGTTGTCATGGATCTTTAACCTCCTCCAATCTGTGACAGATCCACTGTCTTTTCTCGTCTTTCACAAACTTGGAGCTTTTGAAGAGTATCCCTCAATTTTGGTTTGTCTGATGTTTTTTCGTGATTAGAATGAGTTTTTCATTTCTGGTTAGAATACCTCAGATGTGATGCTGTGTCCTTCAACATATCAATGAGTTCATGATATTGTTATGTCTTTTTACTGGCAAAGTTAACCTTGATCTTAATCACTTGGTTAAGGAGGTGTCTTCTGAGCATCTGTAAAGTCACTACATTTCCCTTTATAATTAATAAATATCTTTCCAGAGATACTTTGGGATTATACAAATATCCTATTTCTCTTCAAACTTCCAGCCAGTAATTTTAGCATATATCTGTGGAATCTATCTGGAATAGTTAATACTGTGCTGTTTACCAAATGACAATGTTCATTTTCACCCTTTCATTCTAAATCCACTAATTAGAATTCTTCTGTCAGAGCTGTTCTTTCTCCCCATTTACTTGTATTCAGTTATTTATTTGTATCAATATGGATTTATATCTTATCCTATGGCTTATAATACAATATTATCACTGTTTATTTTGCTGTTAAAATTATTCCAGCTTTAAACACTGTGAACTCTTTCACATTGGCCTTGTTCCTGCTTTAACCAGTAAATCTGACGCAAGTGACACTGTGCCAGTTACGGGCTTAAGTCCTAAGAAGGCCAGACAGTTTTTTTTTTTTTTGGGACAACTGAGAATTCCCAGCCATTTGAGGCACCAGACTATGTCTTCCCAAATATGATCATAGCACAGAATTTGATCATGATGGGAATCTTTTATTTTTTACTCTACAATTCTTTTTTTTTTTTTAATTGCATTTTAGGTTTTGGGGTACATGTGAAGAACATGCAAGATCGTTGCATAGGTACACACGTGGCAGTGTGATTTGCTGCCTTCCTCCCCTTCACCTATATCTGGCATTTCTCCCCATGCTATCTCTCCCCAACTCCCCACCCCCTGCTGTCCCT
>NW_016109944.1:0-3280 GCF_001604975.1 Cebus imitator | reverse complement strand
ATCTCTTGACCTCGTGATCCACCCGCCTCGGCCTCCCAAAGTGCTGGGATTACAGGCTTGAGCCACCGCGCCCGGCCTAATTTTTGTATTTTTAATAGAGATGGGGTTTCGCCATGTTGGTCAGATGAGTCTAGAACTCCTGACCTAGTAATCTGCCCGCCTTGGCCTCCCTAAGTGCTGGGATTACAGGCGTGAGCCACCCTCCTCAGCCTATTTTCTTAATTTCATTTTCAATTTGTTTATTGAGTTTTGTAGATTGATCTTGTATCTCCAAACTTGGAGAACTTATTAGTTCCAATTTTTTTTTAAAGATGCTTTAGGATTTCTATGTACAAGATCATGTCACTTGTGAATAGAGATACTTTTACTTCTTTCTTTTTAGTCTGGATGCCTTTATTTCTTTTTCTTGCCTACTTGTCTTAGCTAGAAGCTCCAGTACAATGGTGAATGAAAGTGGTGAGAATGAATGTTGTTGTTTTGTTTCTGATCTTAAGGGAAAAGCATTCAGTTTTCATTCTTCATAGGTGTCCCACCAGGTTGAGGAAGTTCCCTTGTACACCTAGTTTGTTAAGTGTTTGTATCATGAATGGGTATTTGTCAAATGCTTTTTTGTCGTCTATTGATATGATCACATTATTTTTGTTCTTTAGTCTATTGATATGGTGTACTGCATTAATTGATTTTTTGAATGTTAAACCAACCTGTTAAACCAACCTTGTATTCCTGGGATGAATCTCACTTGTTTTTGTTTGTTTAGTGACTTTCCTGGACTGATTCTGTAAACTGGATTCCCTGTAGTTTGCCATCACAGAAGTGTCTGCTCAGTTAATTTAGTGGTTAGTTGATGACTGGTCTCAGTTACTTAAATGCCTTGAACCTATAAATCTTCCACCATTTGCCAAGAGCTTTGTGTCTGTTTTTGGGCATGGCTTCAACACTCAGGCAGTTTTACAACTCTGCCTTAGCTATCACTGCTTGAACAGAGTCTCAAAGTCAGCCAGAGATGCAAAATTTAGGGCTTTTTAGGGCTTTCCTGAGCATGTGGACAGCCCTATACATTCAAACAACTTTTTTTTTTTATTTATTTTGAGACAGGGTCTTGCTCTGTTGCCCAGGCTGGAGTGCAGTGGCATGTTCTTGGCTCACTGCACCCTCCACCTTCCAGGTTCAAGCAATTCTCCTGCCTCAGTCTCCCATAGCTGGGGTTACAGGCATGTGCCACCATGCCCAGCTAATTTTTATATTTTTTAGTATTTTTTATATTTTTTAGTAGAGACGGGGTTTCACCGTGTTGGCCAGGCTGTTCTCAAACTCCTGACCTCAAGTGATCCACCTGCCTCGGCCTCCCAAAGTGCTGGGATTACAGGCATGGGCCACCATGCCTGGCCTCGTTTCTTTTTATTGCTGAACAATATTCCATTGTATGGATATGCCACATTTTGGTTGTCCATTCATTAGTCATATCCAGTTTTTTTCTGTTACAAACTTCTGTGTGTAAGTTTTTGTGTGGACAAATGTTTTCATTTCTCTTGGGTATATACCTAAGAGTGAAATTGCTAGGTCATATGCTAACTCTGTTTAACTTTTTTTTTATTTAAATTAAGATATAATTAACATACCATAACGCTCACCCTTTTAAAGTATACAATTCAGTGATTTTTAGTATATTCACGAAGAGTTGTATAACCATCACCACAATAAATTTTAGAATATTTTCATCACCTCAAAAAGAAATCCATACCCATCAACATTCACTCCTTATTTCCCCCAGTATATTTTTCTCACCTCTCATCCTAGGCAATAACCAGTCCTTTGTCTCTACAGATTCGCCTATTCTGGGCATTTCGTATAAATGGAATTATACAATATGCGGTCTTTTGTGACTGGCTTCTTTCACATAGCATAATGTCAAAGTTCATCCATGTTGTAGCATGTATCAGTATTAATTCTGTTTTATTGTCAAACAGAAAAACATGGAAATACCATGTTTTTATTTATCCATTCATCTCTTGATAAACATTTTAGTTGTTTTTAGTTTGGGTTATTATGAATAATGCTGGTATGAACATTTGTGTACAAGTTTTTCTGTGGACATGTTTTCATTTCTCTTAAGTGTATACCTATGAGTGGAATTGCTGGGTCATATGGTAACTCCATGTTTAACCTTTTGAAGAACTGTCACACACTGTTTTTCCAAGCAATGACATCATTTTGTGTTCTCACCAGCAATATATAAGGATTCCAATATCTCTATATTTTCACTTGTTACTTATTTATTTTTCAAACTCTTGGGTGCCATCAGGTTTGCTTGTTATTATGCCTTTTTAATTATAGCTATCTTCATGGTTACAAAGTGGTATCTCATTGTGGTTTTTGTTTATATTTCACTGATGGCTAATGATGTTGAACATTGTTTCTTGTGCTCATTGGCAATTTATATCTCTTTTTTGGAAGAACGTCTTTTCATAACACATTTAGGCTTTGACCCATTTTGAGTTAATTTTTGCATATGATGTGAAGAGTGGTCCAATTTCAATCTTCTGCATCTGTATATGCAGTTATCCCAGCATCCTTTGTTGAAAATATTTTCCTTTCCCCCATTGAATTGTCTCAGTATACTTGTCAAGAAGCACCTGGTCTCTATTCCTTTGATCTGTATGCCTTATGTCTTCATTACTGTAGCTTTGTAGTAAATTTTGAAATTGGGAAATGTGAGTCCTCCAACTTCGTTCAAGATTGTATTGGCTATTCTGGGTCCCTTTCATTTCCATATGACTGTTAGGTTCAACTTGTCAATTTCTGCGAAGAAGCCAGCTGGGATTTTCATAGGGATTTCACTGAATGTGTAGATCTGCTGTTAAGTATTGCCATCTTAACAATATTGTCTTTCATTGTATGAACATCAGATGTCTTTCCTTTTCTTTCAAAAAAATTTTTTAGTTTATTTTTCTCTTTTTTTTTTTTTGAGACAGAGTCGCACTTTGTCCCCCATGCTGGAGTGCAGTGGCATGATCTCAGCTCACTGTAACCTCTGCCTCCTAGGTTCAAGCTATTCTCCTGCCTTAGCCTCCCAAATAGCTGGGACTATAGGCACACACCACCATGCCTGGCTGATTTTTGTGTTTTTAGTAGAGACAGGGCTTCACCATGTTGGCCAGGCTGGTCTCAAGTGATCCACCTACCACAGCCTTCCAAAGTGCTAGGATTACAGGTGTGAGCCACTGTGCCTGGCCTCTTTTTCTTTTTTTTAGAGACAGGATCTTTCTCTGTTTCCCAGGTT
>NW_016109943.1:0-3283 GCF_001604975.1 Cebus imitator | reverse complement strand
GCATTAAAGTATGTTAAATGCGTGAAGATGTTTAATAGATATTAGCTATAACTATAAAAAGTGGGGATGTACCCTAAAGTGCAATAGCATGAGAATGGGTAAGTAAATTACAGTACAAGTAAGTTACTTCAGAATATTCTTAAGTAATTAAGGTGGTCATTATGAAGTCCATATAATAATATGGGGAAATTCCTATGATACAATTTTAGAAGGCATGTGAATTTTTACTTATAATAGCCACTGTGGGAAATTATACATTTGGACGAAAACTAGAACACAACAGAAAAAATCACAAATTTGATTAGTTGGAGCAATAGGATGATGGAAACATTTTTCACTTAGATTTCTGTGGATGTTACAAAAATTCAGGCAAAAAAATATAGCATAGTTACACCTATGAAAGAAAAGAAATTAAATATGCACGTTCTAATTGTGAAAAATCAAACCAGAGATAAGTAAATCCTACATATGGTGGCTTAGATTTAGGATTGTATGTACTATTTAAAAATATATAGGCCAAGCACGGTGGCTCACACCTGTAATCCCAGCCCTTTGGGAGGCCGAGGCAGGTGGATCATGTGGGGTCAGGAGTTTGAGACCAGCCTGGCCAACATGGGGAAACCTCATCTCCACTAAAAATACAAAAATTAGCTGGGTTTGGTGGCATGTGCCTGTAATTCCAGGTACTCAGAGGCTCAGGCACAAGAATCGCTTGAACCCAGGAGTTGGAGGTTGCAGTGGGCTGAGATTGTGCCACTGCACTCCAGCCTAGGTGACAGAGTGAGACTCTTTAAAAAATACACACACACACACACACACACACACACACACACACGCACACATACACACACACAGGCACATTAACTTTTGTTTACACTAGCACTCATTATGATTTTGACAGGATCTCTCTTCCTTTGTCCCTTCTTTCCTTCCTTTCTTTTCTTTTCTTATGGTTTCCCTCTCCCCTCTACTTTTTAAGACATCTCTCACTTTAGGAATTCCCATTCCCAGTGATATCTCATCAAAGAAGCACATGAATAGCTGACATTATGTAATGCTTTGACATTTGGCATCCCCAAGGCATTAACCCACCCCTGATGCACATAAGTTGTCAGAGCATAAAATTGGCATTTTTACATATTCTTAATGTACAGATGTCAGTCTGAAAACCATTCACTAGTATTGTTATGATTACATTCTTTGTCTCATTTTCTTTGTATGCCAAGATTTGTTCTTGTCATTTCTTTTCTTTTGGGAGTTTCAAAGAGAGAAAACAAAACTCTAACAATCCAGTTTACTGATTCTGACAAGAGGAAAAAGTAAACTTTTAAGTCTCTGGCCACTTTTGGCAATGATGCTCTTGGCACAGGAGCAAAGTTGTAACAAGAAGGACCAGATGCAAACTGGAAATACGATCAGTGGCCCACTCGATGGTGCCAGATTCCTCAGCCTGTTCCAAATCAAATATGCCTGCAGTTTACAAGTTTGTTACTCTGTGTTAATCACATAAATGAATAGCCTAGGCTTATGGGAGGAACAGTGTGCCTAAAAAGTGATAACATTGTGGAAAATACGCAAGGTAAGAACCAGAGAGATTTAGAGACACCCTGGTCCATCCTCCATGTATTCAGTGATGCAGGGGTGAGGGGGAGAATATATTCTAGGTAAGGGCAAGGAAGATCTCCCTGAGGAGATGACATTAAATGGAGACTTGAAGAAGAAGCTGGGCATGCAGAAAGCCGGAGGGTAGAACATTCCAGGCAGGAGGAATAATATGAACTAAGGGTCTGAGAAAATAATAATTCCTAACATTTAGTTAACACTTACTATGTGCCTGGCACTATTCTAAACACATTAAATATATTACCTCATGTATTCTTCTTTTATTATTACTTTTTCAGAGACAGGGTCTTTCTCTGTCACTTAGCCTGGAGTTCAGAGGCATGATCATAGCTCACTGCAGCCTCAAACTCCTGGATTCAAGTGATCTTCTTGTCTTAGCCTCTCAAAGCACTGGGATCACAGGTGTGACTCTCAGAGCCTAGCCTACCTCATGTATTCCTCACCCTAGCTCTATAACTCAGAGAGTATCATTGTCTCCATTCTACAGGTGGGGAAATGAAGCATACCGTGGTTAGGTAACCTCCCCAAGGCTGAACAGCTAGTAAGTGGTACAGCTGGGATTCAAACCCAGCAGTACAATTCCAGAGTCTATACGCTTAACCATTTTGCCATGCTGACAAAGTTGGGGCTGAAACTCAAGTCTCCTGGCTTCTACTTCAATGCCTATTCCACAGTCATATACATGTATACAGGTACTTACACATTTATACCCACCCCCAACTTTCCCTCTCAGGAGTCTGTATATAAATAAACAAGGGACATCTGAAGGTGTCTTCTTTAATCAAGAGTTGCTAGAATTGAGTTGCTCCAGGGGAATTTGTGTTGACACTTCACCCTGAGGGGCAGTGTCACCCTGAAGAAATCAGCTTCAAGTCTCACATGGAAATTTCCTAGGTGTGTCCCCAGTGCAGACAGCCCTGGGAAGACTGGTTGAAGATGGTGGCAAGGACAGAAATGATGGCTCATTGCCAGTATATTTGGGGCATGACATGAAAGCCCAGGGCTATGGTAGACTCAGCTCAGCGATATGTGGTCAGAGTCCAGGCCATCCCAAGGAGGCAGGTCATGGACCATGGTAGTCGTGGAAAACATCTAGAACAGTCCAGAGCTCCATAAGGAAGGAATTGAGCTAAATTGGCAAGTTGTTAAGAGCTCAGGCTTTCTTGAGACCCATATTGCCTCCTACCTGCCTTTGACTTCACTCATTCATGCATTTAATTACTATTTCATCTGGTCATTTGTTCATTCAACAAATGCTTACTCTGTGTCTTCCACGCACTATTCCTCTGCTAGGCAATCCAATATAAAGACAAAGAAGATGCTGTCCCTACTCTAGAAGAGCAAAAAGTATAGAGGGATGGGAGAGGTCATGATTCAGAGAATTCCTGGGGAAGGCAACACTGAGCACAGTCTTTCTGGGAAGACCAATTAAGACAAAGGAAACACCAAGTGCAAAGCTACACTGATGTGAGGGAGGCTGGCTCAGTTGGGTATATGCAAATCTTGCTCATACACCCATGAAACCTGAAATATGGAGGGTATATCAAGGGGTACAGAGCAAAGCCAGAAAGAGAAATGTGCTACCCGGCCTTTGTTACAAGGCAGTGGTTAAGCAATACAGGAGAAAATGGAGAGGATGCAGGCTTGGGGATCTGGAGAC
>NW_016109942.1:0-3283 GCF_001604975.1 Cebus imitator | reverse complement strand
GCATTAAAGTATGTTAAATGCGTGAAGATGTTTAATAGATATTAGCTATAACTATAAAAAGTGGGGATGTACCCTAAAGTGCAATAGCATGAGAATGGGTAAGTAAATTACAGTACAAGTAAGTTACTTCAGAATATTCTTAAGTAATTAAGGTGGTCATTATGAAGTCCATATAATAATATGGGGAAATTCCTATGATACAATTTTAGAAGGCATGTGAATTTTTACTTATAATAGCCACTGTGGGAAATTATACATTTGGACGAAAACTAGAACACAACAGAAAAAATCACAAATTTGATTAGTTGGAGCAATAGGATGATGGAAACATTTTTCACTTAGATTTCTGTGGATGTTACAAAAATTCAGGCAAAAAAATATAGCATAGTTACACCTATGAAAGAAAAGAAATTAAATATGCACGTTCTAATTGTGAAAAATCAAACCAGAGATAAGTAAATCCTACATATGGTGGCTTAGATTTAGGATTGTATGTACTATTTAAAAATATATAGGCCAAGCACGGTGGCTCACACCTGTAATCCCAGCCCTTTGGGAGGCCGAGGCAGGTGGATCATGTGGGGTCAGGAGTTTGAGACCAGCCTGGCCAACATGGGGAAACCTCATCTCCACTAAAAATACAAAAATTAGCTGGGTTTGGTGGCATGTGCCTGTAATTCCAGGTACTCAGAGGCTCAGGCACAAGAATCGCTTGAACCCAGGAGTTGGAGGTTGCAGTGGGCTGAGATTGTGCCACTGCACTCCAGCCTAGGTGACAGAGTGAGACTCTTTAAAAAATACACACACACACACACACACACACACACACACACACGCACACATACACACACACAGGCACATTAACTTTTGTTTACACTAGCACTCATTATGATTTTGACAGGATCTCTCTTCCTTTGTCCCTTCTTTCCTTCCTTTCTTTTCTTTTCTTATGGTTTCCCTCTCCCCTCTACTTTTTAAGACATCTCTCACTTTAGGAATTCCCATTCCCAGTGATATCTCATCAAAGAAGCACATGAATAGCTGACATTATGTAATGCTTTGACATTTGGCATCCCCAAGGCATTAACCCACCCCTGATGCACATAAGTTGTCAGAGCATAAAATTGGCATTTTTACATATTCTTAATGTACAGATGTCAGTCTGAAAACCATTCACTAGTATTGTTATGATTACATTCTTTGTCTCATTTTCTTTGTATGCCAAGATTTGTTCTTGTCATTTCTTTTCTTTTGGGAGTTTCAAAGAGGGAAGACAAAACTGTAACAATCCAGTTTACTGATTCTGACAAAAGGAAAAAGTAAACTTTTAAGTCTCTGGCCACTTTTGGCAATGATGCTCCTGGCACAGGAGCAAAGTTGTAACAAGAAGGACCAGATGCAAACTGGAAATACGATCAGTGGCCCACTCGATGGTGCCAGATTCCTCAGCCTGTTCCAAATCAAATATGCCTGCAGTTTACAAGTTTGTTACTCTGTGTTAATCACATAAATGAATAGCCTAGGCTTATGGGAGGAACAGTGTGCCTAAAAAGTGATAACATTGTGGAAAATACACAAGGTAAGAACCAGAGAGATTTAGAGACACCCTGGTCCATCCTCCATGTATTCAGTGATGCAGGGGTGATGGGGAGAATATATTCTAGGTAAGGGCAAGGAAGATCTTCCTGAGGAGATGACATTAAATGGAGACTTGAAGAAGAAGCTGGGCATGCAGAAAGCCGGAGGGTAGAACATTCCAGGCAGGAGGAATAATATGAACTAAGGGTCTGAGAAAATAATAATTCCTAACATTTAGTTAACACTTACTATGTGCCTGGCACTATTCTAAACACATTAAATATATTACCTCATGTATTCTTCTTTTATTATTACTTTTTCAGAGACAGGGTCTTTCTCTGTCACTTAGCCTGGAGTTCAGAGGCATGATCATAGCTCACTGCAGCCTCAAACTCCTGGATTCAAGTGATCTTCTTGTCTTAGCCTCTCAAAGCACTGGGATCACAGGTGTGACTCTCAGAGCCTAGCCTACCTCATGTATTCCTCACCCTAGCTCTATAACTCAGAGAGTATCATTGTCTCCATTCTACAGGTGGGGAAATGAAGCATACCGTGGTTAGGTAACCTCCCCAAGGCTGAACAGCTAGTAAGTGGTACAGCTGGGATTCAAACCCAGCAGTACAATTCCAGAGTCTATACGCTTAACCATTTTGCCATGCTGACAAAGTTGGGGCTGAAACTCAAGTCTCCTGGCTTCTACTTCAATGCCTATTCCACAGTCATATACATGTATACAGGTACTTACACATTTATACCCACCCCCAACTTTCCCTCTCAGGAGTCTGTATATAAATAAACAAGGGACATCTGAAGGTGTCTTCTTTAATCAAGAGTTGCTAGAATTGAGTTGCTCCAGGGGAATTTGTGTTGACACTTCACCCTGAGGGGCAGTGTCACCCTGAAGAAATCAGCTTCAAGTCTCACATGGAAATTTCCTAGGTGTGTCCCCAGTGCAGACAGCCCTGGGAAGACTGGTTGAAGATGGTGGCAAGGACAGAAATGATGGCTCATTGCCAGTATATTTGGGGCATGACATGAAAGCCCAGGGCTATGGTAGACTCAGCTCAGCGATATGTGGTCAGAGTCCAGGCCATCCCAAGGAGGCAGGTCATGGACCATGGTAGTCGTGGAAAACATCTAGAACAGTCCAGAGCTCCATAAGGAAGGAATTGAGCTAAATTGGCAAGTTGTTAAGAGCTCAGGCTTTCTTGAGACCCATATTGCCTCCTACCTGCCTTTGACTTCACTCATTCATGCATTTAATTACTATTTCATCTGGTCATTTGTTCATTCAACAAATGCTTACTCTGTGTCTTCCACGCACTATTCCTCTGCTAGGCAATCCAATATAAAGACAAAGAAGATGCTGTCCCTACTCTAGAAGAGCAAAAAGTATAGAGGGATGGGAGAGGTCATGATTCAGAGAATTCCTGGGGAAGGCAACACTGAGCACAGTCTTTCTGGGAAGACCAATTAAGACAAAGGAAACACCAAGTGCAAAGCTACACTGATGTGAGGGAGGCTGGCTCAGTTGGGTATATGCAAATCTTGCTCATACACCCATGAAACCTGAAATATGGAGGGTATATCAAGGGGTACAGAGCAAAGCCAGAAAGAGAAATGTGCTACCCGGCCTTTGTTACAAGGCAGTGGTTAAGCAATACAGGAGAAAATGGAGAGGATGCAGGCTTGGGGATCTGGAGAC
>NW_016109941.1:0-3285 GCF_001604975.1 Cebus imitator | reverse complement strand
GAACTTTATTACAGGCATGTTTGGTTTAGAAAATAGGCATGGATAATAAATATAATAATCAGCAACAATGATAAAGCAGTTACTATGTCAAGGTACCATCATTACCTCACTTATAATCAGGCATTAAATTCTCACAAGAATCCTAGGAATTAGCTACCATTATTATCCATAATTTGCATATGGAGAAACTAAAGTACAGTGATGCTGATGAACTTACCCATAGTCCCACTAATAAGTGTTAAAGTGACGATTTGAACCTAGGCACTCAGGCTCCAAAGCCTATGCTCAAAACTTTTGCTATGCCAATACTGACATATTACTCAATAAAATAGCTCCAGTTTTGTTTTTAAATAAAAAATGTTGATCAATTTTTAAATAAAGTATTGTTTCATCACAATAAGACCTACTTATTTTGTCCCTAGCAATTTTCAGTGACAATTTTTAGGCTGGGCACAGTGGCTCATGCCTGTAATCCCAGAACTTTGGGAGGCCAAGCTGGGCAGATGACTTGAGCTCAGGTGTTCGAGGTCAGCCAAGGCAACATGGCAAAACCTCACCTCTATAAAAAATACCCAGGAGGCGGAGGTTGCGGTAAGCCGAGATGGCGCCATTGCACTCCAGCCTGGGCAACAAGAGCGAAACTCCGTCTCAAAAAAAAAAAAAAAAAAAAAACCAAAAAATTATAAGCAAATCATACAAGTTCTTCCTATCTTTTCATTATGGTAAGCCTGGATTAAAAGCCAAGGTTATAAATGTAATTTTGCTAAGTGAGGATGTAGTGTATCTGTTGCAAACTGTAATAATTCAGGCCCCTGAAGGTAAAATCCTAGCTCTCATTCCGTTTGCCGTCAAATTTCTCTATAGATAATGTCTACATCTGCCACCTTATCTACTTGCAAATATTTATGATTTTATTCCATGGAATTTACTTTTCTCCCCTGAACCTGTAAGCCAAATCAAGTGACCTTTTGTGAATCCCAAACCTCTGTGAATTTTAGATAGATTTAATATTCTTGGCCACTACTTTCTATTCAATCAAATTGAAGAATTCTATAAAGTTAAATATATATAAATATGTGCATATATGTATATATCTATGTCTCTAGCTCATTAATCTTTTAATACTATAGAACATAGGACATAGAAAATTATAAGAGAAATTAAAATATATTGTCAATTTAAAAGTATACCAAAATCATGTTATATGAGAATGGGATAATATAAATTATTGGAATAAGGAGAAGAATCATGAATAGTTTTATAAGGAATGTGGCATGTGTAACAGGCATTAATTATGATTAAGAACTAACACTGAGTATATACAAGTTAGCTGTATCCATAAAAATGTAAATCATTCAGCAATAAACTATGACGTTATTTTTATTCCATAAGGGTTTTTTTCCCTGAGATTTTCAGCCCAAAGTGACTGTTTTTTCTTCACGTGCCACTTATATTATGTGACCAAGTATTTAATTTAAAAATTTATTCTCCAGTCAAATAATTTGTTGTACACTTCTTGGAGCTGTGGATTGCTTCTCTTTTTACTGATTTGAAAATATAGCACAATCTTGCATCTAATAAAAACCTAATAAACTGGCTGGATGCAGTGGCTCATGCTTGTAATACCAGCACTTTGGGGGGCCAAGGCGAGCAGATCACTTGAGGTCAGGAGTTCCAGACCAGCCTGGCCAACATGGTGAAATCCCATCTCTACTAGAAATACAAAAATTAGCCAGGCATGGTGGCAAGCAGCTGTAATCCCAGCTACTCAGAAAGCTGAGGCAGGAGAATCACTTGAACCCATGAGGCGGAGGTTGCAGTGAGCCGAGATTGCGCTCCAGCCTGGGTGACAAGAGTGAAACTGTGTCTTAAAAAATGAACAACAGCAACAACAACCACAAAACCCTAGTACAACAGGAAAAAAGTGAATATAGAAAAATATTAGAAAATGGTTGCCTTTGTGAGGGTTAGATGTGACCAAAATATTTTAGCAATTGTTTAGAACAAATAGATTAAATGAAAAATATTTCCATTAATATTTTAAACTTAAATTCTGTCTAGTTTCATATGGTAGATATGCATTCATTAAGACTTTTAGTTTTAACACTAAACAAAGAATAAGAAAATTATTCTTACATGTGCCTGATTCAGAAGCCACTGTATTTCATTATTATTATCATTATTATTTTTTTTATTATTATTTGAGATTGAGTCTTGCTCTGTCACCCAGACTGGAGTACAGTGGTGCGATCTCAGGTCACTGAAAGATCCACCTCCCAGGTTCAAGTGATTCTCCTGCCTCAGCCTCCCAAGTATCTGGGATTACAGACATGTACCACCGCGTCCAGCTAATTTTTTTATTTTTAGTAGAGATGGAGTTTCACCATGTTGACCAGGCTGGTCTTGAACTCCTAATTTTAAGTGAACCACCTGCCTTGGTCTCCCAGAGTGCTCAGATGACAGGTGTGAGCCATCGAGCCCCGCTGAATTTCATTATTTAGGATGCTGTTGAGTGGCATCATAAGCTCATAAACTTCCCATTAAATCTTTACACAATGTAGTGTTATTTTAAGATTATATTGTGTAAATAATTTACTTTTATGAATTCCTACCTTGTTCTTTAAGAAGTTGGAATGGGTATCTCAGGAAAATTAAATAGAAAATGCAGAAAATAGTATATAGCTTGTGGGATTGCAGTGGGGATTAAATTATATTTATCTAGGTATTGTAAGCTGCTAAATACTATAAATTTGAATGCTGATTCTGCTGACTCTATATTGAATTAGTGGAATAAACTCTACCATGGATTCATGAGACAATAATACTGGTATATTACTGAATAAAATAGCCTCAGTTTTGTTTTTAAATAAAAAATGTTGATCAATTTTTGAAATAAAATATAGTTTAATCACAATAAACTTTTGGCCCCATCTGCCATGAACCATCATTCACATTGTTACAATGTTCACTTAGTTTTATTTTTTAATGGTTTAATTTTTTTAGTTTTTATTTTTGTGAGTACACAATAGGTATACATATTTATGGTGTACATGAACTGTTTTGATACAGACATGCAATGTGAAATAATCACATCATGGAGAATGGGGTATTCACCCCCTCAAGGCTTTATTCTTCATGTTACAAACAGTCCAATTGCACTCTTTTAGTTACTTTAAAATGTACAATTAAGTTATTATTGACTGTAGTTATCCTGTTGTGCTATCAGATAGTAGGTCTTACTTTTCTAGCATTTAATTTAATATTATTGGTGCTTTTATATTTGTA
>NW_016109940.1:0-3294 GCF_001604975.1 Cebus imitator | reverse complement strand
GACCCTGGTGACGGTCTTCATCCCCGGAGACCCTGGTGACGGTCTTCATCCCCGGTGACCCTGGTGACTGTCTCATCCCCGGTGACCTTGGTGACGGTCTTCATCCCTGGTGACCCTGGTGACGGTCTTCTTCCCTGCTGACCCCTGATGACGGTCTTCATCGGATTTGGTTTCAGAGTTTAAGTTCTCCCGTGCATCCTACCTGCTCAGCCTGCTGAGGCCACAGATTTACACTGACCTGGAGCTGAAGGTAGGGTCCCCCTGGCCCAATTGTGGGGAGGGAGGCAGCAGTTTCATCTTCCCAACCTGGGTGGAGGTTCCCTGTTCTGTGCCCAAGGTGATGCCCACCCCTGAGGGCTCTCTCTTCCACCCAAGTCTTGTGTATCCCACATGGTCTCCCTGCTGTGTTCCCACAGACGGGTTTTGTCTCATCCATATAGTGTCTTGAAAAGTGTGAAATATCATACAAAAATCAGACCTCTTTTGAAGAACGGGCTTTGTCACCCTCAGGCCCGCTTGGAACACACCTGTCTGAAGCCTTGGGTGCCTGAGCTTACAGCAGCCTTGGGACATGGGCCTGATTTCTGCCCTCATTCAAGTGTAGAGCTGCTTTCCTCTCTTGGCAGCTGGAGCAGGAAGTGGGGCCCGGGGACTTTCACCTCTTCTGGCTCCCGGGCTGTTTGGAGGGATCCTGGGAGGCTCATCTGGTGCTGTTTGCCTCTCTTAGTCCGCTGACCTTCGTCCACAGCCTTGCCCAAGCCTGGCCCCCACGCTTTCACCTTCCTTCACCCCCACTGTCTTATAAACCACATCACCACATTCCTGAGGCTGACTGGCTTCTACCTGCTTGGTGCCACTGTCACCCACCGTTCAGAGAAAAAGGTTCTTGGTGCCGTCTGCACAAGCAGCTGCCACTCACTTTGGCACCATCTTTGCTCTAAACTCAAAATTTGTAGCTAGTAAGAAGTCCAGCGGCTTTCACAGCTCTTTGGCTGCTCTAACTGGTTCATGTAGAGAGTCCGTCAAGCCACTGAGACAGAGTATGTGCATCCTGGTACCAGTACTGGATGAAATTCAGCGAGGCCTGGGGGTGGGTCGCTGGACTTCAGTCCAGTCCAGACCACAGCAGCAGGCAATTTGTAAATGCGCCACTTATTCATAGTGGCAGATGTTGGGGAGCGGGGACCCTCCTTTGGCAAACCTGATTTATGAGACGAAGAATCACAGAATAGAGATTTTCACTTGATTATTCTCTTTATTTAAAAAACGTTACTCGTTTGAAATGGTATTTGTCATAGTGTTCCTTCACCTAGAAGCTCCCAAGTGAACTGAGCAGATGCTTTAACCTCTGCCTTGGGCTGCATCAATAGGAGTACAGTGCCGAGATCAAGGGAGAAAGCAGTCCTGGTGCGTGACGTGCAGGACTTGCCCCATCTGGAGAACCTTGTTTTAGCAGGACATTGACAGCCTGGAGGGCATCGACAGGAGGGCAACTAAACTCTTTCCAGGAATATTCTCTTTCCAAAACTGTAATGGAGAGCATTTATTTTACCAGCATCACATCCTGGACTATGACCTTCAATGTTCTATCTCAATCGATCCTCACCTGTAAGGCAAGAACCATTTTACAATCAGAGAGCTAAAGTTCAGGGGTTAAGTTCACACAGCTAGAAAGTGATGGAGAATTCCAGCCAAGGCCTGACTGTCCCCTACTCTTTGTTCTTGAGCCTCTTGTCCTTGTCCAGGCCTCTTGTACCGGTACCACTGAGACTCACACACGTGGTCATAGACAGAGCACCCCTGGCAGCTCCAGCCTGGGTGTGCACAGAGGCCGAGACTGGAGCTGCTGGAAACTAGCCGGCTGCGTCTGCATCCCTGCTCCACAGCTCACCACGTGGTGAAATTATTCCTCATCTGTAAGATGGGAATGGTAACAGCACCTGCCTCCTAAGGCTACATCAGCACAGTACCTGGTGCACAGAAGGGCTCGGTACTTGTTGGTATTATTATTACCCCCATTTGGCACTTGAGAAAACTGAGGCTCCAGAAAGACCCATGGCTGGTGACTCCTTACCCACCCTGCCCCTTACAAGGCTGTAGCCTGGACTAAAGTGTGAGGCTTGACTTTGGCGCCCCTGCACCTCCTCTCCTCCCTGAGCCTAAATACCCTCCACTGACCCGCTGTGGTCCCTACCAGGGCAGGACCCCAGCGGCCTCCCTGTCCTGGGAATTAGTTTCCACAGCTGTCAATGCGAGCACTGAATTGGATCACTTCCCAGTTCCATCCACCTAGAAAATGAGTGTGCTTTTGCAGCGGCCCTGTGCTGGGTGATAGAATCCAGGCTGGCAGGGCAGAGCCTTTGCACTGACAGAGAGGAGGGTATGGAATGGGGCTTTTCATCCCCACCAGCCAGAAGCCACCTTGCCCACCTCCACCCTGGGCCAGCCTTGACCTCATTGCCAGAGGCAACCCCATACTCCCTCCCCTCCCTCACTGACCTTCTGGGTCTCGTCCTTGTTCATTTTGCTCTTGCTTTTCTCCTGGAAATCTCTCTAAGGCGGGGCTCTCAAACTGGCAGGGCCACAGACTATGACCCGGGAAACTGCTGGGGAAGTGGAGACTTCCCTGGGTTCTTGCTCACAGGTCTGATTCATGGCAGCGGTGGGGCCCAGAAAAGGTCATTTTTATAGCATTCTCAGGTCATTCTGAAAGAGGAGGCCCCCGGAACACAACTTTGAGAAGCCCGCCCTTTAAATCACTCATATCTCTGGTCCTTTAGACACACACCCTTCACGTACACACCCTTTCCAGCAGCTTCCATCCAGATGGCTGTGCATGCTGAGAACTCTCATGGGGTAAATAAAAGAAGGGTTTTGCTTTCATTTTGTTTTATTTTGTTTTGTTTTTAAGAAAAAAACTCCATAATCCGAACAAATCCATGGATATAATCTGATGGTTATTTAACATTTCCCTTCCCATTCAGACTCTGCATATTAAAACCATCGTTAAAAGAAAAACCTTTACCAAATTAAATTTAACAGAGTTTAATTGAACAAAGAATGATTCATAAATGGATCAGCCTCCTGAGCCAGAGTATGTTCAGAGTCTCCAGCAGAGCCCCGTGGTGGAAGAAGATTTATAGAGAGAACGTGAAAAGTGATGTACAGAAAATGGAACAGAAACAGCCAGATTGGTTACAGCTCATCTGCTCCCCTTTGATTGGCCAAAACTCAGCGATTGACACAGGAGTAGGTTACCATCGGTTTACACCTCCTTCTAGGTTATAGTTCACT
>NW_016109939.1:0-3299 GCF_001604975.1 Cebus imitator | reverse complement strand
AAAAAAAAAAAAAAAAAAAAAAACCCCTAAAGTTATAGCTCCAAAATTTAAAAAGAAAATTGCAAAATTAAAATGAATATTTAATAAAATAGCTACAGAGAGACTCAAGTCTGCTAGTCAACTATAATTGAAGTAAACTCTTACATAGTTATATATAAATACAACATAATAAAGATTCCCAAGAATACAATGAACCGTTTTTTTCTCAATAGAGTTCAAAATTATAATTCCTTCACATTTTTTAACAACAAGAAATGTACATCCTGTATGGAAGTGAGGTGCATTTTGATGTGTTTGATATGACATGGGTTCTCCCAGGGTCTTAGGAAGATCCTAAGGTGGTGTGAGGAACCTGGAGAAGGACAAGAGACAAATTCTCATGGCAGAGACCTCTGCCCTCACCCCCTAGCTGCTCTGAGATTAAGACTATAGCAGCCAAGGCCTACAGCAGCCAACCATGCCCATAACAGTGGGGCCTCTCTGGATTTCTGTATCCCTGGTTTAAACAAAGGCCTGAGGGATGCCTGCCCAGCAAGCTGAGCCACCAAAGCTCTGGGGATCAGAGGGAACAAAGACAGTGGGAAAACAGAGTGCTGACAGGGCCAGAGGCCAGAGGCCGTAGGGCTATAAAGAGGGAGGCCACAGAGCAAGTGGCACCAGATGGAGACCCAGACTGTGCAGCAGGAGCTGGGTGAGTAAGGCCCTCAGGGTGCCCTTGCCCTTCTTCTCCTTGCCCTACAGAGACATGCCCAGGAGAGGGCTCAGTTCTCCTGCCTACTGTGTAGAGCCCTCTAGGGTAGCTGGAGAAGAGTGGGGAACTCTGGGGGAAGGCAGCCTTCTCTTGTCATCCCAAGAGGAGTCACTTATATAGCAATAACCACTGCCCTAGCAACCAAGGCTGGGGGCGGGCATGGGCCCCCGAGAAGTGAGCACGGAGAAGGTATGGGGGCAGAACCTGGAAAATGTTGCTTATTCAGACATTCAGAATGGAAAGATTAATTACAGAGTTTACACACATCATTCCTGGTCCCGATACCAGCCAGATGGAGGGCCATGAATATCCTTCCTAAGTCAAGAAACCTGATACACAGATACACACCGGCCCGTCTTCCCTCTTCCCTTCCTCCCCACTCTTTTCCTTCCTCTTTCTTGCTCCTATTCTTCCTTTATTTTTATTTTTTACTCATCCTACCATCTTTACTGTCTACCTAACCTCTATGAGCCTCAGTATCCTCATGTGTAAAATGGGGATAATAATCTTTTTTTTTTTTTTAAAGACAGGGTTTCACCATGTTGGTCAGGCTGCTCTTGAACTCCTGACCTCAGGTGATCCGCCCACCTTGGCCTCCAAAGTGCTTGGATTACAGGCATGAGCCACCGCGCCCGGCTCTTCTTTTAATTAATTAATTTTTTTTTTAGACATCTGGTTTCCAAGACATTTTCAATAGCATCTGTCACTAGAAAGACAGTAGGGGAAGGAATCACCAGCCTACAATGTATCAGGCAGATATTCTCCCTATTTTTGAGGTTGAGAGAGTGACTTGCTTTAAATCTCCCAGCAGGGAAGCTGGGATTTGAACCCACATCTGCCTGGCTCAAAGCCCTCCACATCCATCGCAGCCTCTTGCTTCTCACAATATCTGTGATGCTTGAAGAACACATCTTCTCCTTCAGAGCCCCTGGGGAGGCCCACGATTCCCCTACTTTACCCTCATCAAGTGTCCCCAAATTTCTGGGAGAAGTCATTTTACCCTTTAAGGTACCTTGGGCCTGTGAGATTTCCAAAGACCTAAAACAATACATTAAAACCCCAAACTTGACCAGGCATGGTGGCTCACATCTGTAATCCCAGCACTTTGGGAGGCTGAAGTGGGTGGATCACTTGAGGTCAGGAGTTCAAGACCAGCCTGGCCAACATGGTGTAAACCAGTCTCTACTAAAAATACAAAAAAAATAGCTGGGTGTGGTGACAGGTGCCTGTAATCCCAGATACCCAGGCGACTGAGGCAGGAGAATCACTTGAACCTGGGAGGCAGAGGTCACAGTGAGCTGAGATCACACCACTGCACTCCAGCCTGGGCGACAGAGCAAGACTTCGTCTCAAAAAGAAAAAAAAATTTGGTATTGAAGGTGTAGATGGCAGGAATTCTCGCCCCTGGCCTGGGTGAGCTGGAGGGGAGAATCAAGGACATCTAGGTCCCTATCACCGCTTGCCTACACAACTTCACAGGAAAGCCCCTGGGAATCTGAGATGGAGCAGGCGAACCCTTTACATCTAGATGGTGAGTCCAAAGGAGATATTCAGAGGGTTGCCTTCTTCCCCTTCCTACTGCTGCCCAAAGATTACCCGCAGGTTGAAAGAGCCCTTTCCTCCTGGAACTGATGTGGGACATGGGCTGTTTGGGAGGACAATGGTGAAAGCAATTAACATTGAAGACAAAGGGACAGGCAGGCAAGATCATTTGAGGAGGAAAAATTGCTTCATTTCTAGGCTCCTTCCCCTTTTGAAACAGATAACTTGCATTCATCATATGCTCAGTGTTTATATGCAGAACTGCAGGTTAGCCAGGGAGGTCTCTTTCCTCTCCTGGTATTTTTTGGGCCATTTATGCATTACTCCTGAGGGAGGGGCAGTGCAGGGTAGTGACTTTGGGGTTGGTTAGAACTGGGTTTGAGTCTTGGCTCTGCCGTTATTAATATTGTGACCTTAGGCAAGTCACTTGATTGTTCTCCGTCTCAGTTTTTTCATCTGGAAATCGGAGGTGAAAACAGCACTGTTGTGGTGGTTGTGGAAAAGTATTTCTTTCTTTTGTTGTGGAAAAGTATTTAATTCAAACTTTTCAAGTAAAAATATTTAGCACATGTCTAATATATAGGAATTACTCAACAAAAGGTTTAATTCTTTTAAAAAACCCTCAAGTTGGTGGGGGCACAGTGGCTCACGCCTATAATCCCAGCACTTTGGGAGGTTGAGGTGGGTGGATCACCTGAGGTAAGGAGTTTGAGGCCAGCCTGGCCAATATGGTGAAACCTGTCTCTATTAAAAAATAAAAAAATAAAAAATGTTTTAAAAAACCCCTAAAGTAGGCCGGGCGCGGTGGCTCACGCCTGTAATCCCAGCACTTTGGGAGGCCGAGGTGGGTGGATCACGAGGTCAAGAGATCAAGACCATCCTGGTCAGCATGGTGAAACCTCGTCTCTACTAAAACTACAAAAAATTAGCTGGGCATGGTGGCGCGTGCCTGTAATCCCAGCTACTCAGGAGGCTGAGGCAGGAGAATTGCCTGAACCCAGGAGGC
>NW_016109938.1:0-3332 GCF_001604975.1 Cebus imitator | reverse complement strand
AATACTTAAGCACAACTTCAAAATATACATATATATATATATATATATATATATATATATATATATATAACAGAACGATGGTAGCTAGGAAACAGCAGCACAGACAGTGCATTGAAGAGGAATAGTTGAGGAGCCAGGGGTAACTCTCAGGCCGTGCTATGAGGCTGCTCGAGTGGCATTACACACGGTTGCCATAGCTACAGAACCGCACAAGCTGTAGACACACGGAGCCTAAGTACCCACCCACCCTGCTGCCACTGCTTTCCACACCTGCCCCTGTGAGTTTCCTACAGCTCCAGTGGAAGGAGGAAAAGACCATATGGCTAAAATCAAAATATTTTTTTCACTTCTAAAAGTCAGAATATCAGAGATTCAGAGCAAAAAGCAATGGAATACTGGAAAATGCTTATTTCCCAAGGGTCATGAGGCTTCAAGGATGAAAGGCTAGCAACCCTCAGACACCCGCGTCCATATCTACTGTACTGTGCCTTTTACCCTCTTGATTCCCCTCCTTGCTATACCGATCCTGTCTCTCTCTGCCTTCTCCACTCCCAACCCCCTGCCCTGACAGCAGCACCAGGGAGAGTGAGAACGTTATTCAAAGGAATCCATGTGGACTGAAGTAATGGAGCAGGGATTAGACATTTTGGTACTGGGTTTTCTTCCAGTGGGATTAAAGAAATGCTTTTTGATCCCACTGCCAGATTTAAGGCAAAACCAGGGAAAACTGAAGAAAAACAGTAGTGGTTGTTGGAGTTGAGGAAAAGAAGAAAAAAGAACAGAAGAGGAAAGCATCTTGGGTATAATTAGGGAGGTGCCTAGGTATCAATCTGGATCCGGGGGTTGGGAGGTAGGCAGTAACAAACGTGTTAAGGAGGCACCCAGGGGAACAGCTCATTTTCCCTGGTGTACTCTCCCTGGTAAACCAGCTTCTCCCTAGGCAATTGAGGGACTTACTTCTTCACATTCACAGATATCAAGGTGAAAAAGATGGTTTAGGCACTTTCTGGTTCTGTATTTGGAATTTCAGATGAAGTGAAGTCTGCAGACCCTTTCGGCATGCATTCCTTCTCAGATCATGCCATAGGAGTCAACCCTGTCCCAAAGATGGAAGATGGCGTGGCACAGAGGAAAGATGGCTTTACCACCTGCAGTGATTTCCAAGGGCTGCTGTCACAAGGCACCACAAACTGGGTGGCTTCGAAGGACACAATTTATGTCTGTTCTGGAGGCTGGAAGTTTGGCCATACTCCCTGTGACCCCGTTGGTGAATCCTTCCCTGCCCTTTCCTGGCTTCTGGGGGTTTGCCTGCCATCCTTGGTGCTTCTGGGCACCTCTATTATTCACCATGCATCCCTGTCTCTTATCATCGTGTTCTTTTTGTTTTCTTTTTTTCTCTTCAGATGGAATCTCACTCTGTCACCCAGGCTGAAGTGCAGTGGCACGATCTCAGCTCACTGCAAACTTGACCTCCTGGGCTCAACCAATCCTCCTGCCTCAGCCTCCCAAGTAGCTGGGACTACAGGTATATGCCACCAGGACTGGCTAATTTGTTTTCTTTAGGGACTTCTCTTATCTGTACTTTGAATCTTTGTCATTCTTCAATATTTGTTATTTTTCTCTTAAATCCTTGTCTCTTTCTGAATTAAAAACATGTAAAAGGTACTTTCTTCTTTTTCACATATTTCTCTTCAGACACTGCTACTGTATTTGCTCTTATTTTCTTTTTAGCTTACTCTTTATTTTTTAAATTATTTTTGCTTTATTTCTAATTACTTCTTTATATCTACTTCTTCATTTCTGAATTTCTAAACCTTATTTTTGTTATTTTATATCTTGTATTTTTTCCTAATGTCTTATCTCATTTGGAAGTAACAGATCACAGTTTTGATCTGTTTTGTGGATATTTCTTTCTGGGGTGCTCTCATTGCCTGTACCTCCTTGTTCCTTTTTTTTTCCTTGTCAAAAATATGTGACCTTGACATTTTTCTGTTGCTCCTTTATTTATTTATGTATTTATTGTGCCCCTGCACTCTGCTGCCCAGGCTGGAGTGCAGCGGCACAATCTCGGCCCACTGCAACTTCTGCCTCCCAGGTTCAAGCAAATCTTATGCCTCCCAAGTAGCTTGGACTACAGGCATGCGCCACCACACCTGGCTAATTTTTAGTATTCTGTTGCTTCTTTTAATGTAAAATTCATTCTTCTGAACTTTTGTTGTAAAAATTGAATTGAAAAAAATTCTCTTACTTCACAGAACTTCCTCTCTTGATTCGGAGGAGTGTTAAAACATAAGGCAGCTTGCTTTATGATATTTCACTTTTTTGGTGTGGAGCTTCTCTTTCCCTCATCTTTTGTCCATGTCCTGCTCAATTTTTATTCCACCCCAAGCAACTTATCTTTAATGTGAGTCTCTGTCTGGCAAAGGGGACCTGGCAGGTTGGTTGGGAGACTTCGGAGGGGCTACGCATCTGCAGCCTCTTCAGACTTAGTCCCCGCGGGCTTGACATTAGTAGTGGACCAAAGCCCTATCAGTTTCAGCTGCTGTGCTCAGACCAGCCTGCCCTGTCTCCAGTGAATGCCTGTTGGCTATTTTGGGGTCTTCCCGTTCTCAGGCCCGTCAGATGCAGCTCCTTTATTCTTTCTCCCACACAGGCGGTGATACCATCCACGTCTTGTAACCGTTGGTGGTTTATCTCTGCTCACTTGTATTTGTGGGGATCACCTGTCACCTAGTTTTGCGGTAAACACCACTCGTGGACTTTTGGTTTTTCTATCTGGTCATTCTCTCTTTTTTTATGTAAGGATTTAGAAAGAATGAAAAACTATGCTGCTGATGCGGTCAGCTTCCCAGAATCCTCCCCCAAGTTAATTCAATTATAAGTGTATTTTGTATGACAGTCCCTTGGGGAGATTGCTTGTAACTTACGGATGTTGACATCCTGCTTCTATTGAGGCTCAGGAAGGTGAAGGGCCTTAAATCTTAGCTGTTTATGATACCTCACTTAATGACCAAACATAAAGAAACTAAAATATGATCATAGTAAATTACCAACCCCCATGAATTTTTAAAACATTTAAATTTAATTACAACAGAAATATTTCTGAGCATTTGGAGGTTGTTTTAACAATAAATCTAAGAAACCATTTGTGCATATATTCTCAGAATTAACACAATACAGCTTTCTTTTACAGGGTACATATGCATACATTACTCGTGTACAATCTTCATAGGATATGATATATTTGCATATATTGCTGCAAATTTTACTGTCATTATACTACTCTTGTTGTCAGGAAATTGTAACAACTGGCGAAAAAAAAAAAAAAAAAA
>NW_016109937.1:0-3339 GCF_001604975.1 Cebus imitator | reverse complement strand
AAACAAAAACAAAAAAACCCAAGTAACATTGCATACTGCTCCCTCTAGGAGCGGCTATTCAGATAGACTTGTATATGACTAGAACGGGAGTTGTGCAGTTAGGTGGTCTTGCAACTAAGTAAAAACAAATAGGCATGGGAAACATTCTTAGAATAGCTGAGTAAAGATCTTGGAAAACGCTCTCCCTCCATAAAACACTGTCAAAGTCAGCCTTTGCAGAACTCTGGAAATTAACTAAGTGCTTGATGTCATCTGAGGAACATTTATTTGAGGAAAACTGGCTAAATCTCTACAAGAATGCTAAGCCCTGTGGCATTTTAACCTGACTGATTTCCATCCCCATCTCCCTAGCTTCATGGTAGCCTTAAAAACCAACAGCCTTATAACTATAGAAGCTGTGAAAAATAGCAGCCTAGCACCCACTGAAAGGGGAAGTAGTCTAAAGCTACCCCAAAACCCCATCCTCAGAGAAGTCTTAACTATTTGACCTGTCTAGCAGCTCCCCTGAAAAGCTCCATGCTCAGGGTTTGTCACTGTTTTTAAACCTCATACTCAGAGCTCATACTGTGCAAACAGTACCATCACCAAAGTGTCTGTTGAAAGCAACTGGAAAGAATTATTTCATATTGTAGCTCCCTGAGGCAGTGATACCAGTAGAGGTTAACAAGAGGTTAACCAAAGAACTTAAAAGGAAAAATTAGGAAATAAGATGTGCACAGGGGGCTCTAAAAAGCTCCAATATAGGCCACGCATGGTGGCTCACGCCTGTAATCCCAGCACTTTCGGAGGCTGAGGTGGGTGGATTACCAGGTCAGGAGTTCCAGACCAGCCTGGCCAAGATGGTGAAACCCATCTCTACTAAAAAATACAAAAATTAGCCTGGCATGGTGGTTGGCGCCTATAATCCCAGCTACTTGGGAGGCTAAGGCAGGGAATTGCTTAAACCTGGGAGGTGGAGGTTGTAGTGAGCCAGGATCGCACCACTGCACTCCAGCCTGGGTGACAGAGTAAGACTCCATCTCAAAATAAATAAATAAATAAAAGGAAAAAAAGCTCCAACATATTCCTGAGATTGCAGAAGGCCATATGCGTGTGTAGGACAGTGCACATGGCCAAGAAAGACCTGAGAAAACTTTAATTGCTCACCTCTGGCTGACTTTGAGGTTCTGCATTGGCAAGAAGGAAAAGCTAAGGAAGAGCTGAAAACTGCCTCCTGGAGCATTAAACACATTCCCTGATGTGTTTACTCAAATAGAGCCATGAGGCAAAGGCAGATAAATGAAAATTACTGGTACTAGGCATTTAATGCTATCACCAGCTAATCCAATCATTAGCTAACAGCAAAACTTATTGAACACAGACTTTAGTGGCCACACATAACAAAGACAAAATTCACAGAAGTAGTTCAAGAAAGTAGCTGAACAAAGGGAAGAAGAAGTAGCAGTGATAATAATAAACAGAAGCAACAAATCCTGAAGAAGGGAAATATCTGATTTCCAGATTTGCTATATTATAATACTTAAAATGTCCAGTTCTCAGTGTAAAATCTCTAGATACATCAAGAAACAGAGAAGTATGGTCCTAACACAGAGAGGAAAAAGCAGTCAGTAAAACTGTCCCTGCGGACACACAGAGACCGCATTTATTAGATGAAGACATTTTGTATTTAGCAATTACACATGTTTGAAGAACTAAAGGAAATCTTGCCTAAAGAATTAAAGGAAGCATAAGAAAGAAAATATCAATAGAGATTGGAATTATTAAAAAGAACCAATTAGCAAAGTACAATAACTGAAATCAACTCATGAGAAGGGCTCTTCAGCAGATACGTAATAGAAGAATCAGCAAATTGAAAGCTAGGTCTATTAAGATTATCCAGTCTGGCCGGGCACAGTGGCTCAAAGCTGTAATCCCAGCACTTTGGGAGGCCGAGGCAGGCAGATCATGAGGTCAGGGGTTTGAGACCAGCTTGACCAACATGATGAAAACCGTCTCTACTAAAAATACCAAAAATTAACCGGGCATGGTGGTGCACGCCTGTAATCCCAGCTACTCAGGAGGTTGAGGCAAGAGAATCATTTGAATCTGGGAGGTGAAGATTGCAGTGAGCTGAGATCATGCCACTGCACTCCAGCCTGGATGACAGAGTAAGACACTGCCTCAGAAACCAAAACAAAAATAAATTGAGTAAAGTTTTCTGGATGTAAAATCAGTATACAAAATATATACAGGGACACAAAAAAGGATTATGTCCCCATATACCTGCAATCATTAGGGAATAATACTTTTTTTTTTGTTTTTGGGGGATTTTTTGAGACAGAGTCTTGCTCTGTTGCCAGGCTGGAGTGCAGTGGCGTGATGTCGGCTCACTGCAACCTCTGACTCCCTGGTTCAAGCGATTCTCCTGCCTCAGCCTCCCGAGTAGCTGAGATTACAGATATGTACCATCATGCCCAGCTAATTTTTGTATTTTTAGTAGAGACAGGTTTCACTATGTTGGCCAGGATGGTCTTGATCTTTTGACCTCATGATCCACCCGCCTTGGCCTCCCAAAGTGGTGGGATTACAGGCGTGAACCACTGCACCCTGCCAGGATATAATTCAAAAAATATCATTTCAATAGTGTAAAAAATATAAAGTGTACAGGAATAAATCTAATTAAAAATATGTTAAGATTTATATGGAGAAAACAGAATTTTTCTGAAAGGCAGTGAAGAAGACCTACACTGTCATATTCACAGTTTATCAATATTTACAGATATGAGTTATCTTCCATTTAATCTATCAATTCAGTGGAAGAGCAAAGTCTCAGAACAGTCAAAATATTTCTGAAGACAAAGGCATTATAGGAGAGGTTAAGAAAAATTGATCAACAGAAGAAAATAGAGGTCAGAAACAGATCTCTTGCCTATATAAAAACTAACTTATACCAGAGCTGGCTAAGCAAATTAGTAAAATGACAACTAATATTTCAATCAAATGGGTCTGGTACAACAGGATATCCGTATGAACAAATATAAAATTGAACCTCTGATCATATTTTATACAAATCAATTCCAGGTAGAAAATGAGAATGCCAACGTACCAACTTGTTAGAAAAAAAAAAAAAATGTAGATAACCTTAGAGTAAGGAGAATCTCATAAACAAAAAACCAAAAAGCATAAACCGCAAAGAAAAATATTGATACATTCAAGATATTTTAAAAGAATGCCATTAAAAAATAATATTAAAGGGAGAAAAATATAAGCCACAAATTGGTAAAAGATTTGCAGACATAAAAATGACAAAGGATTATTTGTTAGAGTATTTAAAGAACTCCTACAGTTAATAGCAAAAAA
>NW_016109936.1:0-3342 GCF_001604975.1 Cebus imitator | reverse complement strand
CCCACCACCATGCCCGGCTAATTTTGGAACTTATTTTTAAGATCAATCATTTTGATGGGCCCCGCTTTCCACTCTTAATTCAGGGTATTTCAGGCCCCATCCAGATCCAAATCCTCATGCTCATCTCTCCTATAAATACTTTCCTTTGCAGGTCGTCGGTATTGCAGGGGTTACCTAAGGCCAAATGCAGTCTCTGCCCCAAAGGCTCATGTCCAAACTTCAGAATCTGGGAGCACAACAAGTTAGGAAATTTTGTGAGACCTATGAGATTTGAACTTTCACTTTTATGGTGAGGGTCACAATTGGTCCTAATCAATTAATCCATTACTTCCCACCGTGTATGAATTCAAAATAATCAACTTTGGTTTATTATAAAAAGCAAAATGTATTAATATCAGTATACTAAGATTTGTCTAGAAAACTTAATTCTGGCAATGGATTGTTTCTAAAATAATACATTAACACTACTTAAGAAGAAAAAAACGTTTGACATCCTAAAATGCCAAGTGTTTGCCTTTACCAAGGTTTAAACACACATACACACGCATATTCAAACAAATACCACCCAAACTAGAAGTGCAAAGATCAGCCTGTACCGCACAGTAACACAGACTGGGTTGTTTCTTTTAAACAAGGCAACTGGTGCAATGAGTAATCCCTTCATTTCCCACACACATACCCTTCTCTTTTCTCCGCCCGCCCCCACACGCCCTCCTAAGGTAAAAGCCCCTGCCGCATAATCAGCCCAGAGCTTGACCTCACCTACTCTGACTCTAACTAACCTTCCTTTAAGGATGAGCGACAGGGTGTTATGGGCAGGGCGAATTTGGGTCCAGGAGTCAAGAAGCCGGAACCAAAAAAAAAAAAAAAAAAAAAAAAAAAAAAAAAAAAAAAAAAAAAAAAAAAAAAAAGAACAGTACAAAACAAACCAAGTGAATAGGGTAATAGGTTAGCTGAGATGTGGTCAGAATTCAGGTTTACTTAGCAGATCATAAATCCTGTTTCAAGGCAGGAGAAACAGGGATTTGAAAACCTTCCATCACTTACTGATGACGTCATCTTGAGCAAGCTACTCACCTTCTCTAAGCCTCGATTTCCTCATCTGTGAAATGGAAAGAAAAACAGAACTTGTCCCACAGAGCTGGTGTGGTTAAATGAGGTAACGCACACTGCAAGCCTTGCCAGAGCCCTTGGAAAACGCTAGCTGCCATTTTGATGAATCTAAAAGTGGCGTGCCACTGCAGTAGGCCCTGCTTTGAAACATAGTGGATGTTAACCTACATTTGTTTATCTTGTATCTTTCTGTAGTGGTCACTAGAAAGAACCTCACAGACCCCCCAAGCTGCGGGAAGCATGACCGACCCAGGGCTCCAGATACTGCAGAGGCCATGCCTCTTCCTTGCATTACATTCTTGTTGGAAACTCAGGGTAATGATGAACTAATGAACACACTATTTTCTTGATTCACTATCCAGTCAGTGAACCTGCACCCCTGAGTTGAACATTTCTCTAAGCAGAAAAATCGTGAATTATAGAATGTTCAAAATATAGAATATGGGGAGAAACCATCCATCTCCATGTTAAAAAGAACATGATGAAACCAGGTGACTTAGGGCGCACCATAGACCCAGCCCTGCAGAGGCCATGCCTCCCAGGGGAAGCTCCCACTAATGACTCAGCAGAGTACCGTGGACTCCTGACAGCACATGGGCTCCAGAACTGCCCAGCGGCACTGCTGGATCTTCCTGCCACTACAGGACTATCTGGAATATGCCTTTCTACCCTTCCCTCTCCCTCCCCTTCACTCTAGGTCACACTTGCATCATAGTCTGATGCTCCCTCTGGCTAGCACTCCCTATTTTTCTCTCCCACAAGCATTTACCACAATAAAAAGTCTTACATGTTTAATCCTGCCTTAGCCTCTGCTTCTCTGAAGACCCGAACTAACATACTTTCTCATGGTTTTTGTTTTGTTTTGTTTTTCCAACAGTGGAAAACTTCATACTTGTCCTACGAGGTCTGGACAGTTTGTTCAGCTATCTACAAATGCCATTTTGTTACAGAAGCCATGGCGAGGCAGCGGATGAGAAACAGGAATAATATAGGCCACTGTGGGTAAGGCTGCTGTAAACACGGGAGCCGCTGAAATCCGATACTTTTTCAGGGACCCATAGTTTCTGGTTCTTTCTGGTTAAGAGAGGCTAAAGGAAAGGTTTTTAAAGATATTAATTTTCTTAGTTAAGTAACTTAACCTTTCAAGGCCCCAGTGTCCTAGACTAGTACAGAACAAGCAGATGAAACAAAGTTTATATCAGAATGTCAACTGAAAAAGTATCATTTACCATAAATGGAAGATAATGGTACTTGTATTCAATTCTAGATAGATGCTAAAACTTCAAGAACATTTACAGTCTGGACCTACATTCTGTCAAAAATATAGATTTAAAAATGCTAACGTGTTAACACAAAAGACTTTCCAGAAAGACTTTTAAAAATGTGAAAGGAGAATAATTGTCTGGCAATGTAATTTATTGTCATTTAAGAATGGGTCTATGGGGCACCCTGAAGCACCTGGTTCCATCATGTTCTTTTTAACATGGAGATGGATGGTTCTTCCTTATAGTCTATATTTTGAACATTCTATAATTCACGATTTTTCTGCTTAGAGAAAGGTTCAACTCAGGGGTGCAAGCTCACTGACTGGATAGTGAATCAAGAAAATAGCGTGTTCATGACTTCATCATTACGCTGAGTTTCCAACAAGAATGTAGTACAGGGAAGTAGTCAGCTGAGCTGGGAGCCATCTATTTGAAACTGTCTTGAGTAAAACTCAGAAAGCGAGTGAGCTCGCTTTTGCTGTCTTTCATCTCTTCATGTGTGCCACCTAATTATTCACTCCCCACTCAAGTGCCCAGAAATTACTATGTCTTCTGTTGCTCAGAGAACTTTTTGGGAGGAAGATCTACTCAGACCTGGCATTCCCTCATCCCAGGCTCTACTCTACTCTATTTTTCATCCAGCTGTTAAAGTTGAGTAACTAATTTCACACCTATGTGTGAATTACTCATAACTGGCTTAATGCTGTGACCATCTTGGGGGCATTCAAAGCTGATAAACACTTTTAAAAATCATGTAATTATCAAAGGACCTTATCTTTCTGCTTTACTTCAAATTTTACCACACAGGCTTACTTATTTATTTATTTATTTTGAGACAGAGTTTCACTCTTGTTTTCCAGGCTGGAGTGCAATGGTGTGATCTCAGCTCACTGCAGCCTCCACGTGGCTTCCAGATTCTAGCGATTCTCCTGCCTCAGCCTCCTGAGTAGCTGGGATTACAGGC
>NW_016109935.1:0-3344 GCF_001604975.1 Cebus imitator | reverse complement strand
GTTCTAAGCACAATCTTATTAATGCATACATAAGCAAAAAGCCTAATATAATTTCCTAACTCAAAATCTGTAGTGTCTTTTTTTTTCTTTTCTTTATTTTTTCCAAGATGGATTCTTGCTCTGTTGCCCAGGCTGGAGTGCAGTGGCACGATGTCGGCTCACTGCAACCTCTGCCTCCTGGGTTCAAGAGATTCTCCTGCATCAGCCTCCTGAGTAGCTGGGATTACAGGCATGCACCACCATACCCAACTAATTTTTGTATTTTTAGTAGAGATGGGGTTTAACCATGTTGGTCAGGCTGGACTCAAACTCCTGATCTTGTGCTCCACCCACCTCAGCCTCCCAAAGTGCTGGGATTACAGGCGTGAGGCACCGCGCCCAGCCCACAACACAATCTGGGAGAACTGATCCTAGGAATGCAAGGATGACTCAACGTTAGAAAAATCCATTACTATGATTCAACTCATTAATAGGTCAGGGAAGAAAAACCACACAATCATCTTGATAAATTCAGTACAGATGTTTGATGAATAAAAACATCCATTCCTACAGAAACCTATAAAGCAATCTACTTAACATTGAAAGGCAAGAAGTCAGAGAGGGATGGATGGCCATGATTGTGATTACTTCCACATTACACCAGTGGTCTTGGGAAAGGCAGTGACCAGAAAATGAAGTGAGGTACAAATACTGGAAAGAAAGAGAAAACATAGTACTTTTGAAAATCTGTGATTGTTATCCTCCAAAATCCAAGTTCACCACTTGAAAGTGGTTATACTAAATTGCTTAGTAAGATGCCTAGATACGGCTGTATCTATATCTGAATTTCACACCATGGAGATACAGATATGAAAAGAGGAGAGAAGGAAGAAGTCTAGCAGGGGACACTGGGCCTGAAAGAATGACACAGTGATGACTTTACTGACTTTTCTTTTTGCCTCATATATCCCGGACCTGGCACTGAAGAAGCCAACAACCTGGAAATGCAATGGGGCACAGATAAAAAGGTTGAATAAAAGGTCCCCCTAAACTCAAAATTCTCTCAATAGCCAAAGAACTAAGAAAGGAGTATCATAAATGCTTGTATTAGAAAAGAAGAGTCCCAGATAATAATAATCTAAACTCCTCCTCAAGAACCTAAAAAAGAGCAAAATAAACCCAAGCAAGCAAAGAAAGGAAATAGTAACAAGCAGAAACCAGTGAAATTGAAAACAGAAAAGTAGAGAAAATGAATGAAACAAAAATTTGGTTCTTAGAAAAGAATCAAGAAAATTGACAAATTTCTAGAAAGAGTGATAAAGCAAAAATGAAAGAAAACAGAAATGACCAATATCAATAATTAAAACATAGCAGATTTTATGGACTCTATAGACACCAAAAGAAGAGTAATTACTTTCTGATCGATGTGGTGATGTCATGCTCTCCTGGGCCACGACCGATCCACGGTGGATAGAAAGATGAAAAAAAAAAAAAAAAAAAAAAAAAAGTTGACAGAGTGAGACACCATCTCAAAAATAAAAATAGAAAATAAAAAAATAAAAAAAAAACTGAAAAAGAATAGGATGCAGAACTTCTAAAGCACCAAAGGATGAAAAAGAAAACTAGGAATATAGCAATAAAAAAAGGAGGTAGGTAGAGAAACAAGAAGCATGTTAAGTAGAGAATGAAAATGAATGATGGAGTAAGTCCAAATATGCCAATATCTATAATAAATACAGTTTAAATTCTCCTATTGACAGACTTTCAAATGGATAATGTATAGAACCAATGTAGAAAACCAATGTATAGAAGTTGTATACATTTTATAGAATGTATAGAACTTGGTTCTATACATTTGTTTATACTGTTATTTTCAAAAGACTTAAAATGATATAGAATGACTGGAGATAATGAAATGTTGTCAAAAAGAAAGCAAAAAACACAGTATTAATGTTAGACAAAACTGGAATTCAAGGTCAAAGGCAAGAGAATATTTTATATGGATTAAAGATGCAGTCCAGAAGATAACAGTAGCTGCAACCCTTTCCCCACTGAAAACACAGCATGGAACTGTGTAACAAGTGTTTGATATGCAAGCAGAAACGGTTAATCCATGATCATGGTGGGGAACTTTAGCATGTCTTTCTTAGAAATTGACAGACCAAGTAGATGAAAACATAGGTAAGGGTATAGATGATTTGAATATACAGTCATTGAGCTAGATGATTTTCATATGTAAACTCAGTTCTCAACAAATGTAAAATACATGTTTAAATTTCTATGGAACACTTAAAAAAATCTGAGTCAGTATTCAGCCAGAAATACATCTTAATAAAAGTCTCAAAAGAGAAATACTACAGATCTCTTGGAGTTCCAACCCAAGAGTAAATTATAAAAGAAAATCAAAGCTGAAATTAGAGACCACAGTGATGAGTAATAATCAGAGCACTCAGCTCAAAATTTACAAGATACGTCAAAGACAGACTGAAAGTTTAAAATGCAAAATAATAAAGACTGAAAATGTGCTAAACAATAAGATTTTTTTTTAAAGAGTTAAAAGTAGAAGAAAGGGATTCAATAAAGAAAATGCAGGATGATGAAATAGAAAACAAACAAATCTGTTTGATCATTAAAACCCAAAAGATGTTAAAATCAATCAAATACCAGTATGAAAAACAGTAAACAAAACAAATTTAGGAATAATACAAAGGGTATAACTACAGAAAGGAATTTTTTCAAATTATTAGAGTGTATATGCAAATATCAGTATATTGAAAAGAATTTTGGAAAAATAAATATAAATTTTCTAGACATATATGAACTACTAAAATGATTTAAAAAGAGGCAGAAAACTGGAAAAGATCAGAAACTATAGAAAAGATAGTCAAAGATCCCACTCTCCCACCAGCCAGGTCCCAGGCCCAGATGGTTTTACTACTCACTACATTTTTTTATTTTTAAATCTAACAACCTTTAAAGTGTAAAGTATATATTAATTCCTGTGCTAGACTGCATAGAACATAGAAAATATATAGAACTTCTCAATTTATTCTACAAAGCTAGCATAACCTAGATACCAAAAGTGGATAGTATGGCACTAAAATAGCAAAGTACAGACCAGAGTTCAACAATTAAAATGCCTGCAAAAGCCAGGCAAGACATTTAATAGAAAGAAATGTAATAGGAAATATGATATTAATTTGATAGAGTGACCCAAGGAAGAACATATGACCCATTGAAAAGAGGCTATTGGTTTGGTGTGCAGGAGGGGTTCTAAGCACAATCTTATTAATGCATACATAAGCAAAAAGCCTAATATAATTTCCTAACTCAAAATCTGTAGTGTCTTTTTTTTTCTTTTCTTT
>NW_016109934.1:0-3350 GCF_001604975.1 Cebus imitator | reverse complement strand
GAGCATGGTCCTCAGTGTGATTCCTTGTTCCTATGGTACACTGGCAACCTGAGCTTTTCCTGGGCCGTGCCCTCTGCACATCTAACTTCTGGGATAAGTGTGTCTCCCGATAATAACACCCATTGAATTAATAAAACCACCCCTCAATTCCTAACTATAATTACATTTGAAAGGCCTAGACATTTCTCCTTTGAAGTGTGGTTTGCTAAATTATTGGGTTAGGTATAGGCTGTATATGCAAGAGAATACCTAAAGACATATCAGTACTTACTAAATTCTTATTTAAATTTTATGTCATTATTGCTTTGAAAGAAGGAATATTCAATCCCAGAGGGAAAAAACCCTCCCCTCCTACTGTGCACCTGCTCCAGGGCTGGATCCTTGGCTGGGTGTGTACTGAGTGTCCCCCGCAGCTCAGCTCCTGCCCTGCAGGGAAGTTCCTGTCTGGGCTCACAGAGAAGTCTCCTCCCAGCATCTCAAGCCCAGTCTGAAGTGGCTGTTCCCTGTCTCAGGATGCTCCTTCCATCACAGAAATTGCTTCTCACACCACCTCTTACAATAGGAAATAGGCCTTAGAAAACCTAACAGAATCTACAGGGTCACCTTAGCACAGCAAGCAAGGAGTTCAATTTCCAGAAAATATACTGCTCCCCTGCCCACCACATCATCTCCTTACCAATATGATTAATCTAGATTAAAGAGAAAAGTGTGGCAAAGCACAGACTGTCTTGGGACTAGAACTTAGGGAAACAGCTTCGCTGGAGCTCCAAATGCACTGATATGATACAGGCATACGGCAAGTCCAGGAACTGATGGGGACTTTGGGGCAGACACATTGTTTTAGGATTCTTTGGTAAAAAATCACATCATAGTTTAACTTTACTCACAGACCCTATGTCTCAAAGGCCCCCCCACACAATCACAGTGCCATATATCACAGTAACGAGCCTCAAATTTGCCCTCCTTTCTAGGCTGTGGCCGAAGAAAAGTGCTTCTGGTCGGGCACAGTGACTCATGCCTGTAATCCTGGTACTTTGGGAGGCCGAGGTGGGCAGATCACGAGGTCAGAATATCGAGAACATCGTGCTAACATGGTGAAACCTCATTTCTATTAAATATATAAAAATTAGCTAGGGGTGGTGGCGTGTGTGTAGTCCCAGGTACTCAGGAGGCTGAGGGACGAGAATTGCTTTAACATGGGATGCAGAAGTTGCAGTGAGCTGAGATCATACCACTGCACTCCAGCCTGGGTGACAGAGCAAGACTCTGCCTCAAAAAAAAAGTGCTTCCAAAACTGAGCTTAGTCCTGGTTACATTTGTGGTTGTTGTTGTTGTTTTGTTTTTCCAAACAGAGCTAAAGCAAACTCAGTACTGCTGGAGATTTGGAAAGTGTCTTAACCTTGTGTTTGCCCCTTCTCACCCGGGAATCCTGCAGATGCCCCATGAGAGGTAAATCTAAGGCCATTGAGGGAGGGGCCATGATCTTGGTCCTGAAGCTCTTGGTCTCAGAGGGTTTAAATCCCTTCACTGTTCTTGACTTGTTGTCTCCCGCTGCCTTTGGTTTCCGTAAATTCTAGTCCTCAGGCAGAGTCTTCATTGCCACACTTTTCTCTTTAATCCAAATTAATCACATTGGTGAGGAGGTGATATGATAGGCAGGGGAGCAGGATATGTTCTGGAAATTGAATTCCAATGTTTTCTTGCTGTTTCTTCTCTATGCTGCACCCTTTATGAGGGGTCTCTAGTGGTTCAGCTGATTTTCCTCCATTCTCTACTCCCCCTCCTGGCTGCAGCATCCACAGATTATTTTCTTGAATCTGACCCCAGTTGTTTTATTAATTGTACCCCTTTTCATGACACAGAAACTCTAAGATGAAACTGTCTGTGATGAAGAAGAATCCCTTGCCTCACATAGAATAGAGACCTTGAAAAGTATTTTTTCTCTGTAGGGTCTGTCTGGAGAAAGATCTGGGCACATTTATCAGGAAGAGGTTTCCTGGTGAACAGAGCCATGAGGGAATCTGTTTGGATTCCCATCTTGTGAACCTAGTAGTTTCTGGAGGGAAATTCCATGAAAGTGTGTGGGATGTGCAATCCCTAGGAGTTATTACCCTATTCCTGGCCACACCTGTTCTCTAGGCATTTCTGGAATTACCATGGAACTGTCCCACCAGCTTGTGCTGTCAACTGAGGAATCACTCAACTCATAAATTTAGAATGGAAACTTTATTTCTGTTAAAGCGTTGAAGCTGCAGAACAGCCAACTTAACAGGCTGGGAAACAAAACCTCTGACAGTGACAGTGATTAGGCACTTCAAGAGAGGGAGAGATGAGAAATGAAGTTATGCAAATGGATTGACCAAGTGTACACACTCAGCAGGCTGTAGAAGGAACTATGGATATTCATGTGGCAGGCAGGCTCTCATGTGTAATAGGAAGACACACCCATTACATGTATTTCATGTTTGTTTTGGGGTGAGGACTTAAAACTAAGTGAATTACAGTGAGACCTTGTACATCAAAAGGGCTTTGTGCAGGGGCAGAAAGACACACAGTGCACAGCCTTCAAAAATTGGCCAGGACAATCCATGGTCAGTGTTCTCTTATCAGGAGAAATTTACTGAAATCAGTCTCTTGTCCAATCAAAGCTCTATTTATGGCTGTGAAACAGGGGCACAGTTACCCCATGTCTGGAGTTCCATGAGCTATAAATGTTTTAATACTGCTTATATCAGAACCAGTGCTTGTACAGCTGCTAGAGAAAAATAAAAATCCCTGTGGAAGTTACAACATAGCCTATTATTTAAGTGTAGGGGTGAATGACTTAATCCTTGCCTGGCATGGCCTTAGGTATTGTTTATGATTTGGTATTTTTTTGCCACAGAAAGTTTGTTCCACCAGTCTGATGACCTTCATTTTAATGTCTTCCTAGTTTTTGGGTCCTGGTTTCCTTTGCAGTTTCATTTATTCAACAGATCTAATAAATCATTGATAATTTTCCAGGCTTGTATTATTGTAAGAATGTGGGTGATGAGTGACATGCTCTTTACATATTAAAGCAAAAACCAGGAGTAGTTTCAGAGATCACCATTGACCTGACACAGCAGCAGGAATCTCATCTCATTAAGTGTAAGTGGCACCACATGGATGTAGCTAAACATGCAGTGACACAGAAGACCCACTCCACAGGACACATATGAGAAGTTTTTATGATCCTGAGGCTCTTCCCAGGAAGCTGGACGTCAGCTGGTAATACAGGGATGGACTCAGTTACCTGTCAGGCGATACTGTGTTTTGGAAGCTTATTCCGACTCCTGCACTGGATTTGGTAGCTGCACCTGGACCCGCAC
>NW_016109933.1:0-3350 GCF_001604975.1 Cebus imitator | reverse complement strand
GTGCGGGTCCAGGTGCAGCTACCAAATCCAGTGCAGGAGTCGGAATAAGCTTCCAAAACACAGTATCGCCTGACAGGTAACTGAGTCCATCCCTGTATTACCAGCTGACGTCCAGCTTCCTGGGAAGAGCCTCAGGATCATAAAAACTTCTCATATGTGTCCTGTGGAGTGGGTCTTCTGTGTCACTGCATGTTTAGCTACATCCATGTGGTGCCACTTACACTTAATGAGATGAGATTCCTGCTGCTGTGTCAGGTCAATGGTGATCTCTGAAACTACTCCTGGTTTTTGCTTTAATATGTAAAGAGCATGTCACTCATCACCCACATTCTTACAATAATACAAGCCTGGAAAATTATCAATGATTTATTAGATCTGTTGAATAAATGAAACTGCAAAGGAAACCAGGACCCAAAAACTAGGAAGACATTAAAATGAAGGTCATCAGACTGGTGGAACAAACTTTCTGTGGCAAAAAAATACCAAATCATAAACAATACCTAAGGCCATGCCAGGCAAGGATTAAGTCATTCACCCCTACACTTAAATAATAGGCTATGTTGTAACTTCCACAGGGATTTTTATTTTTCTCTAGCAGCTGTACAAGCACTGGTTCTGATATAAGCAGTATTAAAACATTTATAGCTCATGGAACTCCAGACATGGGGTAACTGTGCCCCTGTTTCACAGCCATAAATAGAGCTTTGATTGGACAAGAGACTGATTTCAGTAAATTTCTCCTGATAAGAGAACACTGACCATGGATTGTCCTGGCCAATTTTTGAAGGCTGTGCACTGTGTGTCTTTCTGCCCCTGCACAAAGCCCTTTTGATGTACAAGGTCTCACTGTAATTCACTTAGTTTTAAGTCCTCACCCCAAAACAAACATGAAATACATGTAATGGGTGTGTCTTCCTATTACACATGAGAGCCTGCCTGCCACATGAATATCCATAGTTCCTTCTACAGCCTGCTGAGTGTGTACACTTGGTCAATCCATTTGCATAACTTCATTTCTCATCTCTCCCTCTCTTGAAGTGCCTAATCACTGTCACTGTCAGAGGTTTTGTTTCCCAGCCTGTTAAGTTGGCTGTTCTGCAGCTTCAACGCTTTAACAGAAATAAAGTTTCCATTCTAAATTTATGAGTTGAGTGATTCCTCAGTTGACAGCACAAGCTGGTGGGACAGTTCTATGGTAATTCCAGAAATGCCTAGAGAACAGGTGTGGCCAGGAATAGGGTAATAACTCCTAGGGATTGCACATCCCACACACTTTCATGGAATTTCCCTCCAGAAACTACTAGGTTCACAAGATGGGAATCCAAACAGATTCCCTCATGGCTCTGTTCACCAGGAAACCTCTTCCTGATAAATGTGCCCAGATCTTTCTCCAGACAGACCCTACAGAGAAAAAATACTTTTCAAGGTCTCTATTCTATGTGAGGCAAGGGATTCTTCTTCATCACAGACAGTTTCATCTTAGAGTTTCTGTGTCATGAAAAGGGGTACAATTAATAAAACAACTGGGGTCAGATTCAAGAAAATAATCTGTGGATGCTGCAGCCAGGAGGGGGAGTAGAGAATGGAGGAAAATCAGCTGAACCACTAGAGACCCCTCATAAAGGGTGCAGCATAGAGAAGAAACAGCAAGAAAACATTGGAATTCAATTTCCAGAACATATCCTGCTCCCCTGCCTATCATATCACCTCCTCACCAATGTGATTAATTTGGATTAAAGAGAAAAGTGTGGCAATGAAGACTCTGCCTGAGGACTAGAATTTACGGAAACCAAAGGCAGCGGGAGACAACAAGTCAAGAACAGTGAAGGGATTTAAACCCTCTGAGACCAAGAGCTTCAGGACCAAGATCATGGCCCCTCCCTCAATGGCCTTAGATTTACCTCTCATGGGGCATCTGCAGGATTCCCGGGTGAGAAGGGGCAAACACAAGGTTAAGACACTTTCCAAATCTCCAGCAGTACTGAGTTTGCTTTAGCTCTGTTTGGAAAAACAAAACAACAACAACAACCACAAATGTAACCAGGACTAAGCTCAGTTTTGGAAGCACTTTTTTTTTGAGGCAGAGTCTTGCTCTGTCACCCAGGCTGGAGTGCAGTGGTATGATCTCAGCTCACTGCAACTTCTGCATCCCATGTTAAAGCAATTCTCGTCCCTCAGCCTCCTGAGTACCTGGGACTACACACACGCCACCACCCCTAGCTAATTTTTATATATTTAATAGAAATGAGGTTTCACCATGTTAGCACGATGTTCTCGATATTCTGACCTCGTGATCTGCCCACCTCGGCCTCCCAAAGTACCAGGATTACAGGCATGAGTCACTGTGCCCGACCAGAAGCACTTTTCTTCGGCCACAGCCTAGAAAGGAGGGCAAATTTGAGGCTCGTTACTGTGATATATGGCACTGTGATTGTGTGGGGGGGCCTTTGAGACATAGGGTCTGTGAGTAAAGTTAAACTATGATGTGATTTTTTACCAAAGAATCCTAAAACAATGTGTCTGCCCCAAAGTCCCCATCAGTTCCTGGACTTGCCGTATGCCTGTATCATATCAGTGCATTTGGAGCTCCAGCGAAGCTGTTTCCCTAAGTTCTAGTCCCAAGACAGTCTGTGCTTTGCCACACTTTTCTCTTTAATCTAGATTAATCATATTGGTAAGGAGATGATGTGGTGGGCAGGGGAGCAGTATATTTTCTGGAAATTGAACTCCTTGCTTGCTGTGCTAAGGTGACCCTGTAGATTCTGTTAGGTTTTCTAAGGCCTATTTCCTATTGTAAGAGGTGGTGTGAGAAGCAATTTCTGTGATGGAAGGAGCATCCTGAGACAGGGAACAGCCACTTCAGACTGGGCTTGAGATGCTGGGAGGAGACTTCTCTGTGAGCCCAGACAGGAACTTCCCTGCAGGGCAGGAGCTGAGCTGCGGGGGACACTCAGTACACACCCAGCCAAGGATCCAGCCCTGGAGCAGGTGCACAGTAGGAGGGGAGGGTTTTTTCCCTCTGGGATTGAATATTCCTTCTTTCAAAGCAATAATGACATAAAATTTAAATAAGAATTTAGTAAGTACTGATATGTCTTTAGGTATTCTCTTGCATATACAGCCTATACCTAACCCAATAATTTAGCAAACCACACTTCAAAGGAGAAATGTCTAGGCCTTTCAAATGTAATTATAGTTAGGAATTGAGGGGTGGTTTTATTAATTCAATGGGTGTTATTATCGGGAGACACACTTATCCCAGAAGTTAGATGTGCAGAGGGCACGGCCCAGGAAAAGCTCAGGTTGCCAGTGTACCATAGGAACAAGGAATCACACTGAGGACCATGCTC
>NW_016109932.1:0-3353 GCF_001604975.1 Cebus imitator | reverse complement strand
AAGCTCAGCTTACCTTGAGAACTCGAAAGGTGCCCCTAACAACTCCTGCTCTGAGATAAAAATGAACAAGAAAGGCGCTAGAATTGATTTTAAAGGTAAGATGTTTTATTTTTGATAATTGTTGGCTGAAAACCATATAGGAGATTTCAGTGTAAATTTGTTTTTACATTTTTATTTGTTTTTTCTTATGTGACATTAAGACGTTTTGATAGAGTAGAACCAAATTTTCACTGTGGTAAAGGACAGGAGTAATTGAATTGATGACTTAACTATATTTTACAGGTCTAATTGTTGCTAATTAAAAGCAGAGCATATGCCAAAAGGTTAATAGATTTGAACTTTTAAAATTTCTTAGGATAAATGTATTAAGTGGTAGTTAATCTCCAAAACTAGTCGACAAAGCCTATTTAAGTTTAGAATAACTGGACTAAGTGTCTGGCATGAGTTCTGGAACCTCAGATGATGATGCGAAAGAATCAGAAAGAGGAAGCAGTGTTTTTTTCCATTTTTGAAGGCAAGACAAAATTTTTCATAGTTATGTGAGAAATAATTCTACATGTCCTTCTGATACATGCTTCTCACTCCTCCCAGACATTTGGTACAGTTATGCTGCCAAGGATCATGACTCACCAATGGCAGTCTTCACTCAGGCTCAGGCCTTCTGTTTTCTAAATGGCCCTATGTCCAAACCTGAGAATTCGATTACCTTGTAGCTAATACTAAACTGTAAGTTATTTTCCTCAGTGAAGGTAATTAGTAACAAGTTAATTGAATTTTTGAATGACTACCAGGGCCTAGCACCCCCCATGCCCCTACATACCCAGAGGTGATTGTATTTTAAAAGAGAAAGCTTTTTGTTTATGACATATACAAGTGAGAATTTTAGAGGATTTGCCTTCAAAACTTCTGGTAACATCATTTGAATCAAGTTTGAAAGAATTAGTGAAGTGGCATTGTGTTACAACCGCTACTCTGTTTCCACAATAAAATTATTTTCGTCACTTTACACAACTTTGTTGCTTCAGAATGTATAGTTCTATTTTGTGAATTAGCTCACACACTATGGAAAAATAGGTCAATGTTGTCAATATATATATGTGTCGGTATAATGTGGAAGCTGCATTGACTTGATCATACACAATTCTCCAGTAAGTATGCACCACAGCTTACCAGTAATGGAATGTAGAGTGCTGGCACAGTAGGATGCAGCCCACTGTGAGTGGATGTGGTACATGACGTGCTCCATCTTAGAGGCACTTATTGCGTGGCTCTATCCAGTCTTTACGCCCCCTCTTCTTTTTGCTCACGTCTACATCAGTTAGCAGTTTTGACCTTTCCTTATACCTACTTTCTAATATGCTATTCCCTGTTCTTTACTTTTTTCCCAATGTTATGTAGTATGTTAGGAATTAGAGATGCTTTATCTACACTAGTATTATGGTTAGAACTAATTACAGAATTGCATAGGTGTTAAGTAGCCTGCCACGCTCTGTTTTTCCATGAGTTTTTTAAGTGCAAAATTTAAAAGATTGAAATTATGTTCAGGAACACACATTTATCACAAGAAATTTTACAAACATGTCTTGTTTAATATGTTCTCAGTAGAACCCCTCTTTCTATTGATACCCAAACTTCATGAATGTTCATATCTAATTACAGTATTTTTTGACTCATTTACATCTAGGTAGAAAAAGTATAAGTACATTCCAGATAGAATTAGTAGACTGTCAGAATCACTTGAAAATGTCCCGAAAGCATGACATATCAACAAAGGACATGTGGGTCTAGAATGGTGATCCCCAGGACAGGCCATATTACTGCATGCAAAGCAAGTCTTTGTTAACCTTATGACTTGCTCAGGAAGCAAAGTGTCTTGTGTCCTAATAGGACAGTAGCATTTTCTGTTACATTTTAGGAAATTAGGTAGGGGTTTTGCATTGTCTTGTAAGAAGGTATTATAAAATTTTTCAATGAAAATAATGAGAAACAGCAGTGGTTGTACACTTTTGGGGAAGAGGTGACTGATATTTAGCAAAAGATGCTTATGTATTCTTAATAGAACAGACCTGAGAATTAGTTCTTAAAGCATTAAGGCCCATAAAAGAAACTGTGCAAGTGTTGGCACTCTTGCAGCTGGGCTACAGTTCAGATCCTTAGTATGATAAAATTTGGTATTTTTGTGGTTCGATTTTTGGAGACCACTCATTCAGTGATCACTTACATTTTATATTGTCTTTTATCGTGAAACAGATATATTAAAGCAGAGGTGGGAGTCATTAAAAATTCTACATGTTGTACAGTACATGTATAAGAGTATATTTGGCACAAATATCTTTTATCCTGTTAGCCAGAAGGGTAAAAGCCTTGGCTTGAAAATAACACTTATCTCAAAAAGTTGGGAAATGTGGTTCAACTCTGTGCCCTGGAAAAGAGGAAATAGATTTTTGGTGACTGCATAGTCTCTGTACTGCTTGCCAGCTTATAAGTTGCCTTCTTCGCACTGTTTAAGACCTTGCCTCCTTAGTCTTTTGAGAACAGAGCAGTAAAACAAGAAAACTCAAAGAAGACTAGTAGTATTTCTGTCCGTTTTACGGTGAGATTTTAAGAGCTGTATTATGATGAATCAGGACATGATATATTGGTTCATTTTTATAATTAAAGCTATACATTAATAGGTATCTTGATTATAAAGAGCGTTTAAGATCATGATCTTATTAAGAGTTATGCATTGTTGAAAGAATGTAAACGCATGAGTGAGGACATTGGTATAGGTAGTTCATTGAAAAAGGTAAGCATTAAATTTTATTTGCTGAATCAGAGTTGTGTATCAAATTATATTGAGTCTAGAATATCTGGCTGTTTTACTTTTAGAACTTTTTGCAACAGAGTAAGCATGCATATTATGAGAACATTTATTTTCTTTTTTCTTCTAATTTTCTAGATGTGACTTACTTAACAGAAGAGAAGGTATATGAAATTCTTGAATTATGTAGAGAAAGAGAGGATTATTCCCCTTTAATCCGTGTGATTGGAAGAGTTTTTTCTAGTGCTGAGGCATTGGTACAGAGCTTCCGGAAAGTTAAACAACACACCAAGGAAGAACTGAAATCTCTTCAAGCTAAGGATGAAGACAAGGATGAAGATGAAAAGGAAAAAGCTGCATGCTCTGCTGCTGCTATGGAAGAAGACTCAGAAGCATCTTCCTCCAGGATAGGTGACAGCTCACAGGGAGACAACAATTTGCAAAAATTAGGCCCTGATGATGTATCTGTGGATATTGATGCCATTAGAAGGGTGTACACCAGATTGCTCTCTAATGAAAAAATTGAAACTGCCTTTCTCAATGCACTTGT
>NW_016109931.1:0-3356 GCF_001604975.1 Cebus imitator | reverse complement strand
GCATGTATAGGGCTGGAAATAACTGTTTCTAGATTCTCCAAGGAAATGGTTTCTGAACTGTTGCACACACACATCAGCTTAAGTCATTAAGTTGATTGTACACCTTGACAACCCTTCTGCTAGATAGCTCCGTTTTTGTTTTAGAGCCAGATATTTCTCATTACAGCCTATACTCCCATTCACTCTGGAATATCCAAACGCAGATCTTAGAAGAAACGTGTTTCTAACTCGCTGAGTCTAAACATAGAATCAACTTGTTAATGTGAACGAACACAAAGCAGTGAAGTTTGAAATATACGTTTCTCTTGCGTTTTACACAGGGTCTTACTGCTAATTCTTATATGCTTATATATGGCTGGAAATATCTGTTTGTAGGTTCTCCAAAGAAAGAATATCTGAACTGCTGCACACACATATCAGTTTAACTCTGTAAGTTGAATGTACAATTTAACAATCATTTTGCTAGAAAGCTCTGTTTTTTTTTTAGAGCCAGATATTTCTCATTACAGTTTATACTGCCATTCACTCTGGAATATCGAAATGTAACTTTTAGAACAAACGTGTTTCTAACTCACTGAATCTAAACATAGACGCAACTTCAAAAGGTTAATGAAAACAAAGCAGAGCAGTTTTAAATATGCGTTTCTCCTGTGTTTTAGACGTAGTCTTACTGCTGATACTTATATCCCTGTGTATGGTTGGAAATATTCGTTTATACATTTCTGAAAGAAAGGGTTTTAGAACTGCAACATGCACCCATCAGTTTACCTCTGTGCGTTGAATATACACCTTGACAACCATTCTGCTAGATAGCTCCATTTTTGTTTTAGAGCCAGATACTTCTCATTAGAGCCTATGCACCCTTTCACTCCAGAAAAAAACAAACGCAGCTTTTAGAAGAAACGTGTCTATAACTTGCTGATTGTAAACATAGATGCAACTTCCTAAGGTCATCAAACACAGTAGATCAGGTTGAAATGTACATTTCTCCTGTGTTTTAGACACAGTCTTACTGCTAATTCTTATATTCCTGAATATGGCTGAAAATATCAGTTTCTAGAATCTCCAAATAAAAGGTTTCTGAACTGCTACCTACACACATCAGTTGAAGTCTGTAAGTTCAATGTACACCTTGACAACCATTCTGCTAGATGGCTCTGTTTTTCTTTTAGGGTCAGATATTTTTCATTACAGCATATACTGCCATTCACTCTGGAATATCCAAACGCAGCTTTTAGGACAGAAGTGTTTCTAACTCGCAGAATCTAAACATAGATGCAACTTCAAAAGGTGAAGGAAGACTCAGCAGAGCCGATTGAAATATATATTTCTCCTGTGTTTTAGACGAATTCTTATTGCTAAGTTTTATATACCTCTATATGACTGGAAATATCCGTATATACATTCTCCAAAAAAGGGTTTTAGAACCGCTGCATACACACATCAGGTTACATCTGTAAGCTGAAAGTATCCCTTGACAACCGTTCTGCTACATAGCTCCTTTTTTTTTAGAGCCAGATATTTATCATTACAACATGTACTCCCATGCACTCTGAAATATCCAAACGCAGCTTTTAGAAGAAGCGTGTTTCTAACTCACTGAATATAAACATAGATTCAACAGCTCCGTTTTTGTATTAGAGCCATATATTTCTCATTACCGCCTATACTCCATTCAGTCTGGAATATCCAAACGCAGCTTTTAGAAGAAACGTGTTTCTAACTCGCTGAATCTACACATATATGTAACTTCCTAAGGTGAATGAACACAAAGCAGAACATTTTGAAATCTACATTTCTCCTGTGTTTTACACGCAGTCTTACTGCTAATTCTTAGGTGGCTGTGTATGGCTGGAAATATCTGTTTCTAGATTCTCTAAAGAAAAGTTTTCTGAATTCCTGCACAGATACTTCAGTTTAACTCTGTAAGTTGATTGCACACCTTGACAACCATTCTGCTAGATAGCTCCGTTTTTGTTTTAGTGCTAGATATTTCTCATTGCAGCCTGTACTAAAACTCACTCTGGAATATCCAAATGCAGATTTTATAAGAAACGTGTTTCTAACTCACTGAATCTAAACATAGATGCAACTTCCTAAGGTGAAGGAACACAAAGCAGAGCAGTTTGAAATCTGCATTTCTCCTGTGTTTTACAAGCAGTCTTTCTGCTAATTCTTCTATACCTGTATATGGCTGGAAAAATATGTTGCTAGATTCTCCAAAGAAAGTGTTACTCAACTGCTGCACACACACATCAGTTTAACTCTGCAAGTTGATTGTACACCTTGACAACCGTTCTAATAGATAGCTCCGTTTTTGTTTTAGAGACAGATATTTCTCATTACAGCCAATACTCCCATTCACTCTGGAATATCCAAAGGCAGATCTTAGAAGAAACGTGTTTCTAACTCGCTGAATCTAAACATAGATGCAACTTCCTAAGGTGAACGAACGCAACGAAAAGCAGTTTGAAATCTACGTCTCTCCTGTGTTTAACACGCAGTCTTACTGCTAATTCTTATATTCCTGTATATGGCTGGCAATATCTCTTTCTAGATTATGCAAAGAAAGGGTTTCTGAACTCCTGCACATGCACTTCAGTTTAACTCTGCAAGTTGATTGTACACCTTGACAACCATTCTGCTAGATACATCCGTTTTTCTTTCAGAGCCAGATATTTCTCATTACAGCCTATACTCCCATTCACTCTGGAATATCCAAATGCAGCTTTTAGAAGAAACGTGTTTCTATCTCACGGAATCTAAGCATGGATGCAACTTGCTAAAGTAAATGAACACAAACCACAGCAGTTTAATATGAATGTTTCTCCTGTGTTTTACATGAAGTCTTAATGATAATTCTTATATGCCTGTATATGGCTGGAAAAATCTGTTGCTAGATTATCCAATGAAAGGGTTTCTGAACTGCTGCACACACACATCAGTTTAATTCTGTAAGCTGATTGTACACCTAGACAACCATTCTGCTAGATACCTCCGTTTTACTTTCAGAGCCAGATATTTCTCATTGCACCCCATACTTCCATTCACTCTGGAATATCCAAACGCAGCTTTTAGAAGAAACGTGTTTCTAATTCGCTCAATCTACACATAGATGTAACTTCCTAAGGTGTACGAACACAAACCAGAGGAGTTTGAAATCTACGTTTCTCCTGTGTTTTACACGCAGTGTTACTGCTAATTCTTATATGCCTGTATAAGGCTGGCAATATTTGTTTCTAGATTCTTCCAAAGAAACGGTTTCTGAACTGCTGCACACACACATCAGTTTAACTCTGTAAGCTGATTGTAAAGCTTAACAACCGTTCTGCTAGATAGCTCCATTTTTGTTTTAG
>NW_016109930.1:0-3365 GCF_001604975.1 Cebus imitator | reverse complement strand
CCCTACTTTCTCTTTCTGTAGTAAAGCCAATTTTGGAAAGCCTCAAATTTAAAATTTGGCCCTCTTTAAAGCAGGTTTTAGCAGGGCCTCTGCAGCCAGGTCCTGCAAGGACCAGACAACTGGATTTTGGGGTTTATCCCTAGTCCTATTCGGAGGAACAGGGGGTAGGGGTCAAGGTAAGGCGGTGGTCTTTTTCCCCGCAAACCACAACTGGCGAGAATAAGCACTATGGAGGTTTAGCGCTGCCTGGGCGTAATCCTCCCCCTTATACATTTTTAATGGCCAGTTGCTTCGGAAAGGTCGGGAAGTGACAAACAGGTGAACTAAGAGGTCTACCGGATGTGTGTTTTGGACCCACCACACCCGGTAGAGTGTGCAGAAGTTCTGCCAGTCAGTTTTTACTGGGGCGGTGACATCCTACCTCCCAACATCCAGGATAGTGCCAATATGCCTTTCTGTGATGCACCGTTGGGCACTGCCCATAACATTGGACACTTTCCTGGCAGAATAGGCTGTTACCTATTTTCCATCCCAGCCTGAGAAAGAGCACCCATAAACTCTGATCTAGGGTTTTGTTCCACACAAGCTCCAAAGAAACTACCTCCAAGGTGTCGAGGGCACAACGGCCTTCCCAACATGGAATCTGACCCAGCACGGGCAAAAGTACTCTTTTCCCGGTGGAGGTGGCTGGGAGAATTTACAGGCCGCAATGACCAAAACAAGGAAGAGAATAAAGACAACTAGAGTTAAGACTATCTGCCACATGGCAAGGGAAGGAAGAGTGAGGCCTCAGTGATAGAAGAAGAAGAAGATGAGGAAGAAAGAGAAAAGAGTAATTTTTGCTGGGGTGTAATCAGTAAAAGTTCCCTGCATCCAGTGGTTCATCAACCACTGTAAGATATCTCCTACCTCAAGGGAAGATGGGCTGAACCAGTGTATGTCTGCTAGCAGGAGTCTAATAAAACTGACAAATTTACAGACGAGACAGGACCACATACAAGAGTGACAGACAAAGGGTGGGTGCCTCCCAGATGGGAGACCAGTCAGATGCCTGCCTGGCCACTTTCTCGGAAGAATTTTCAGGGGCATCTTCGCTAAGGTGTACCTGTATAATCCCCGGGCCTGGTCACCTCAGGATGGAAGTCCAAGTAGGACAGCTCTGAGGCGAATCACCGTTATGCCCTACGACGCTCCAGTGGAACCGCGGGTGAAGGCCCACACAAGCCCCGTAGCCTTTCAGCCGGGGGACTACATATATACACACTCACTCTCTCACTCACACAGAGGTTACAGAAAACAACCGAACGCTGCCACCCACTATGCCAGCTACCAGAGGCGAACACTGGTACCCACTGCACCAGCTACCAGAGGGCTGCCACCCACTATGACAGCCACCAGAAGGCGAACGCTGGTACCCACTGCACCAGCTACCAGAGGGCTGCCACCCACTATGACAGCCACCAGAAGGCGAACGCTGGTACCCACTGCACCAGCTACCAGAAGCCTCAAGCGATGTCTCGGCGAGGCTTGCCAGGTCAGAGTTGCAATGACTCGTCAGTCCCCTGACTCAGGCCCTTCCTTTGAAATAGTTCCCAGACCAGACTTACATCCAGAGGTTTTTTTTTTTAGGACCCTGAGGAATTTCGGGTGAATATTGGCCGAGAGGTCACTTATCCTCCACGGTGGCACTCTGGGACCCTGGGAAAGAACAGGGGGCGCCTCCCCAGAGGCCCCCGAGGTAGGAGCAGCTGCCCGGGTAAGACTCTGAGATGGCTTTTGTCTGGTGATAACAAAAAGAGAATATCTCGCTGGGGACTCCAAATGTTGTATTGGACCGAGCGTAGAAAGTTAGCACCAAGACAAAAGTATGCCAGATTGCAGGGTCATTTATTATGCCGGCGACCACAGAGGACTCACGTCTCTCCAACCTGTGGCGTCGAACGGAGGGTGCCAAGACTTTTTATACCCGAAAACCCACCGTGGGAGTGGGGGTGAGGAGCGGGGATGGTGATGAAAAGGTTTCAGACATTCCAAGGGCCAGGGGATTCTGTAATTCACCTCCTGGGCAGAGGCAAGGGTGGGGGATTCTGGACATTCCAAGGGCCAGGGGACTTTTGTCATTCTGTTTGTTACTTCAGTGGTTTACAGAAGTCAAGATAAGCATTTGTTTACACACAGATCTTAGTTATCCTGGGCTGCTTATTTTAGTTATTACTGGTAAGCAAAGGCTAGCAATTCTGGCACAATCACACTGGGACTTCTCTGCCTAGGCCTCAATAGGCCTTGCAGCTTCTGTTTCCACTGTCCTCTGTTTCTACCTCCAAAGCCAGCTGTCATGTAAAGAACTCTGGACCACCCTGGTAGAAAGGTGATGTGGAGATCAGAGGGCACATGGAAGAGAACTAAGGTACCCCAGCCAACAGCCAGAACCAACTGCCTATTGTGTGAGTGAGCCCCAGCCCAGCTCCTAGCTGACTGCAGCCTGAGTCAGTCACCCCAGCTGACACCACCTGGAGCAGAAGAACCACCCAACTGAGCCCAGCCAATCCATGGAATTGAGATCTAAGAAACGCTTTTGCTTTATACCTCTAGATTTAGGATGTGTTAGATTCCTAGGACTGCCATAACAAACTATCACAAACTGGGAGGCTTAAAACAAGAGAAATTTGTTCTCTAATAGTTCTGGAGTTCACAAGTCTGAAATCAAGTTGTTGGCAGTGCTGCACTACTTCTGAAGGCTCTAGGAAAGAATTCTTTCTGCCTCTTCCTAGCTTCCCATGGTTGCTGGCAGTCCTTGGTACTCCTTGGCTTTTGGATGCATCATTCTAATCATTCCAATCTATGCCTCCATCATTACATGGTGTTCTCCCTATGTGTCTGTGACCAAATTTCCCTCGTTTTTTTGGGTTTTGTTGTTGTTGTTGTTTACAGAGAGCGTCTTTCTTTGTTGCCCAGACTTGACTGCAGTAGCATGACCATAGCTCAAGTGTAACTTTGAATTCCTGGGCTCAAGGGATCCTCCCACCTCAGCCTCCTGAGTAGTTAGGACTGTGGAGGGGATGGAGGGGCGTGTGCCACTGTTGTACTGGATCGAGGGCAGAAAGTTAGCACCAAGACAAAAGTATGCCAGATTCTGGATGCAAATGCTGCACCCTGAGGCAGTGTGGCCTGCCTCAAATCTGGGCGGGGCTGACTGCCGGCAGAGAAAGGAAAAAAAAGACGCTCTTAGTGTCAGTTTAAAACTGAACTTGAAGGCCGGGCGTGGTGGCTCACGCCTATAATCCCAGCACTTTGGGAGGCCGAGACAGGTGGATCACGAGGTCAAGAGATCGAGACCATCCTGGTCAACATGGTGAAACCCCGTC
>NW_016109929.1:2215-3367 GCF_001604975.1 Cebus imitator | reverse complement strand
TGAGACAGAGTCTCACTCTGTTGCCCAGGCTGGAGTGCAATGGTGTGATCTCTGCTCACTGCAACCTCTGCCTCCCGGGTTCAAGCAATTCTCCTGCCTCAGCCTCCCGAGTGGCTGGAATTACAGGCATGCGCCACCATGCCCAACTAATTTTTGTATTTTTCGGTAGAGGTGGGTTTTCACCATGTTGGCTAGGATGGTCTCAATCTCCTGACCTCGTGATCCACCCGCCTCGGCCTCCCAGAATGCTGGGATTATAGGCGTGAGCCACTGTGCCCAGACTCAAGTGATCTTTTTAAAGCTTTTTCCTTTGGAATAATTACAGACACACAGTGACTTTCACTCTGCTTCTCCCAATGGTAACATCTCTCAACTGATTTTTTTCTTTTCTTTTTTTTTGAGACAGGGTCTCACTGTGGCACCCAGGCTGGGTGCAGTGGTGCAATCATGGTTCAAGTGATTCTCGTGCCTCAGCCTCCCGAGTAGCTGGGATAACAGGTGCAAAACACCATGCCCAGATAATGTTTTGTATTTTTAGTAGAGACAGGAGGGTTTTGCCATATTGGCCAGGCTGCTCTCGAACTCCTGGCCTCAAGGGATCTACCTGCCTTGGCCTCCCAAAGTGTTGATATTACAGGTATGAGCTACCACACCAAGGCTTCAACTGAATTTTCAAATCTAAAATATCAGTTGGAGCCTGACCCCAATGGTTTTTTAAGTGTACCATAATAGAAATATTCTACCGTGTTTCTAGAATGCTAACAAGGATACCAAGGCAAGATCAGACCTTTTTGTTGAGGGAGAAACACAGAGAGTATACCCTATGGAGGTCCCCTGCATGGACCACATCTCATACAACTCCACTCTTTAAGGAGAAATCTGGGTGAGAGGGAAATGTGACAAACTACTCTCAAGTGGGAAAAGCTCCAGGATTACTCCTTTAATGGAGTGAAGCACATGCCAAGAGCCTGGCGAATTAGATAGCGGCTTTGTAGTTGCACATCCATGAATATGTTCAAGGGAAGGACTTCCGCTCTGGCAGGAGGAGGTCAGCGGTTCCACCTCCTGTGTTCTTTGAAGCCAGGCAGATTAGTAACAGAGCATTGGTTACCAGCCTACCATAAAATCCGTCCTTTCTAAGGCCAGTCCCTG
>NW_016109929.1:0-1110 GCF_001604975.1 Cebus imitator | reverse complement strand
AAAAAAAAAAAAAAAAAAAAAAAAAAAACAAAAGGAAACACAGTGTGGTTCTAAGATTAAGAAGGACGGGTCAGCTGAGATCATCTGAGAGCCTGAACATGACATGTATTTGTTTTGAAATGATAAATAAATAAATAGAATGATCATTTTGAAGAGCCAAGGTAGACTAAATAACCATATTCTATCTGCAGGTGTCCAGCCACGCCGACAACTTCCTTTCAGCTGCACACAGATCTGTATCTGATCATCCTAAAACCTTTACTCTCAACACCTGCTCTCCTGCCCTTCACACCTGAATTTTCAGAAGCGCTGGTTAAAATCCTGCATCGCGTCTCCCTCACTCCTGGTCGCTTCTCAAACGTTCTAACCTGTTTCTGCTCTTGTCCCCTTTTTCCTCTCTTTAGAGCCCATGAAGAACCTCTGAACCGTCAGACACAAATGACCTCCTCTACCTCCTGTCTTGCCTCCTCTGTGGCTGCAGATGCTATTGATCTCTTGCTTGTTTTTTAAGACGGTCCCTCTATTTAGTTTTTATCCCATTCCCTTCTCTCGAGAGGTGCTCTCTTCCTGCCCTCTCAGAATCTCTGGCTGGCTCTTCTCTTTCTCTGTCCCTTCAGATAGAGGAATTGTTCCATTAAGTTGATGTATTTCCGTATATCCTCACGGCATTAATTCGAAACATATACAAAATATGTGCAAGCTTGTACTTCCATCCTGACCTCTCTCCTGAGACCTGAGTTCTCATTTTCAACTGTCTACGTTACATTTCCACATTGATGTTGCCTTGACATCTCAAATTCAAGGTTGCAACTCCTCCAATTCTCATCCTCTTTGTCTCCCTTAATTGAAGAGCCACGCACCAGTATTCTACATATTCCTCCCAAGTCCTGTTTATTTCAACTCCAAACTGTCTTTTCATGGGTCCATACCGCGCCCTTCCCACCGCTAATCCCTTAGTCCAGGCTAACATCAGCCCTCCTCCACAGACTGCCACGCTGTCCATCTAATGGGTCTTCACACTTCCAAACTCAGCCCTGCTGTACCTCCCCCACATCCCATGACTTAGGTTCCTGAAATGACCAGTCATGTCCTTTCTTTTTTTTTTTTTTT
>NW_016109928.1:0-3377 GCF_001604975.1 Cebus imitator | reverse complement strand
ATTCTGTCCTCTCTATATGTGGCTTTGCCTAAAGAGGAAAATTCTTTTCTCACATACCCTCCTTTGTTTTCTGCAATTATTTTCTGGCCCTTTGCACTGATGATACATTTCTGTGAAATTTTAGAGCTTTCTCTCTGCCTTCATTTTTTGAGATTTTTAATCCACTAAGGAAATGTAGCCTGGATTACTATTCTTTGATGAATGATATGGTGATGAGTAGTACACAAATCTGGTAAGACTAGGTTGGACACAGCGTCTCATGACATTTTTTTTATAATGCATAATCATTTACTTGTAGTAATTGTTTAAAGGTAACACTTGTTTAAGTTTTTTACACTATAGCATTTATGCAATGGTTTACAGAATTCATGGAATTATTTTTATCAGTATGGGAATTAATTAAAACCTTGAATCTTTGTTTTGTCTGCTTCTCTGAGCACAAGCCTGGCCGGCTGGTCCCTGGGGGTTCCCACTGGCCGGCTTCTCTGTGGGGCTCTTCACACCAAAGGCTCACAAGCTCCCACGCAGGCCCGGGTCGCCCCGCAGCTGCTCTGCAGGCCCCGGTCTGGGCATCTTGTGGCGGAAGTGTTCCAAGCTGGAGGTTTCCCTGGGCTTTGCGTGGGGGATGCCCTGCTGGGTGAGCAGACCTTTCAGCCTTTTCATCTCCTTTGACAGTTCTTTATGAGCCTTCCTGCTGTTTTCCAGGGTCTCAAACCCCAAGCCATCAGGACCTCCCTCCAGCTTGTGGGCTTCATTTTCTTCTGGGCTCCTTAAGTAGCCGGCGTCCTCAAAAAGTGTCTGCAGCAACCTCTCATGGCCCTGGGGGGTGATCAGCTCGTCAGCCAGGTCCTGTTCCACCTGGTACCACCGCCGCTGCAGGGCTCCCGGTAGGGCTGGGTACACTAGCAAGGAGTGGGGGTGGCAGACGAGGGGGGTCTCGAACGTCGGCGCATACACACAGGTGTCGCTGCCCCTCTAGGAGAGGCCGTCGTCGTCCCCGCCTCTTCCCGAGGGGCAGCGTCGGAGCCTCGGAGGCGGCGGAGCTTGCGGCCTGAGGAGAGCGTCTCGCTCCGGAGCGGCGGCGGCCACCGAGACCCACCCAAAGGCGCGACCCCACCCCGGCCTCCCAGCGCTCCCAGGCCTCAGCGGCCGCGCCCCTTCAGCTCGCTCGCTCGCTCTCCTTCCCTGCTGCCCGCTGCGCCATGGCGTTGGCGTTGGCGGCGCTAGCGGCGGTCGAGCCGGCCTGCGGCAGCAGGTACCAGCAGTTGCAGAATGAAGAGTCTGGAGAACCTGAACAGGCTGCAGGTGGTGCTGCACCACCTTACAGCAGCATTTCTGCAGAAAGCGCAGCATATTTTCACTACAAGGATGAGTCTGGGTTTCCAAAGCCCCCATCTTACAATGTGGCTGCAACACTGCCCAGTTATGATGAAGCGGAGAGGACCAAGGCTGAAGCTACTATCCCTTTGGCTCCTGGAAGAGATGAGGATTTTGTGGGTCGGGATGATTTCCGTGATGCTGATCAGCTGAGGATAGGAAACGATGGGATTTTCATGTTAACTTTTTTCATGGCATTCCTCTTTAACTGGATTGGGTTTTTCCTGTCTTTTTGCCTGACCACTTCAGCTGCAGGAAGGTATGGGGCCATTTCAGGATTTGGTCTCTCTCTAATTAAATGGATCCTGCTTGTCAGGTTTTCCACCTATTTTCCTGGATATTTTGATGGTCAGTACTGGCTCTGGTGGGTGTTCCTGGTTTTAGGCTTTCTCCTGTTTCTCAGAGGATTTATCAATTATGCAAAAGTTCGGAAGATGCCAGAAACGTTATCAAACCTCCCCAGAACCAGAGTTCTCTTTATTTATTAAAGATGTTTTCTGGCAAAGGCCTTCCTTCATTTATGAATTCTCTCTCAAGAGAGCACCTGCAGGAAGTGAATCAAGATGCAGAACAGAGGAAGAATCAACTGCTTTAATAAAATAAAGTACTGTTGAAAAGAAAAAAAAAAATCTCAGTACTTTGGGAGGCTGAGGCAGGAGGATCACTTCAACCCTGGAGGCAGAGCATGCAGTGAGCTGAGATTGTGCCACTGCAGTCCAGCCTGGAGACAGAGCAATACTCCATCTCAAAACACACACACACACACACACACACACACACACACACACACACACACACAAAACCATCTATATTTCTTTCCATAGATATGTGGTCCCTCCATGAGTGAGTTACTCTAGATTTTTCTGTTCATGGCCTGTTTGGGACCTCCTTTCAGTTTCTCAAATGCTTCCAGCTCGTTCTCACCTCAGGTTTTTCGATCACGCTTGTCTTCCGCCTACAAGACTCTTTCACCTCCTCTATACCAGGCTAACCTTTACTCAGCTTCTAGGTCTCAGGTTTCTTAAAGAACATTTCTCTTGAAGGTCTTCCATGGACTTCATCTAAATTAGAGCCCCCTCACCCAATTATTCTCTTTCACTGAGTCCTCCTTACCTTTTTATTATGTTTATTACAACCTGTAATTGCTTCGTTACGTGTTTACTTTCAGTATTCGTCTCCCTTACTTGGTTGCATGCTTGGGAACTGAGAAGGGATTTGTTTTGTTCACTACCTTGTACGTAGCATATAAACAGAAAGATGGCTATGTAACAAATGTCGGTTAATGTTTGTTGAGACAATGAATGAACAGGTGAATCACTGGATTAGTCTGTTGAAGGTCAACTTGTAAGCATGCTACACTTGTAGGAGTGGCTCTTTATCCTGGGGCATCCTCTCATTCCCTTCTCGGTCTGGAGCAGCAGTGTCTGCAGTTGAAATTCTTCTCAAATATTTATTAGTCCTTGCGTCTTAAAAACTTGACAGCTAAGTATCTATTTGGAGAAATGCTTCTGAAAGGAATCTTCTTTGGTCTGCATGAATACTAAGCTGGAATTATGTATTGTTTTTCAGGAGAGTTTTCTTTAATTATTGAATGTTTTCCACTGGACATCCTGCTTTTTGCAGGTTGAGTGTTTGACTTTTTCCTACTGGACTCTTTTTCTGTGGCGTTATAATTTGCTTGTGTATTTTAGCTGAGTTTGGTTTGCTATGCTACAGTTTCTTCTGAATTCTAATTCTTACCTCTTTTGCATCATTCTGTTTTTTTTTTTTCTGGGTCCATGCATATTTGCTGTTTAAGTTGGTAATATTCACAATGCAACAATCTTATTTTGAGTCACTACTTTGCAGTGACCAGCTGAGTTTTGGCAACCACTTCTGGCACCTATTTTGAGTACATCGTTGATTAATTTTCTGCCTTTCGGTCACTTGTTGCTGGCCAGGGATTCAGGACTGTTTACCCTATTCTGGAGCCTATTCAGATTTTTCCAGGAAGATAGCTG
>NW_016109927.1:0-3377 GCF_001604975.1 Cebus imitator | reverse complement strand
TTTTTTCTTGAGACAGAGTCTCACTTTGTTGCCCAGGCTGTAGTGCAGTGGTGCAATCTTGGCTCACTGCAACTTCTGCCTCCTGGTTCAGGTGATTCTCGTGACTCAGCTTCCCAAGTAGCTGAGTAGCTGGGACTACAGGTGCACACCACCACGCTCAGCTAATTATAGACGTTATTTCCATGTGAGTCTAATTACTGCCATTGATTCTAAGCAGAAAAAAAAAAGAAGAAACTGGCTCAGCCAGGTACAGTGGCTCATGTTCATAATCCCAGCACTTTGGGAGGTCAATACTGGAGGATTATGTGAGGCCAGGAGTTCAAGACCAGCCTGGGTAACACAGTGAGACTCCCATCTCTGGGGAAAAAAAAAAAAAAAAAAAAAAAGCATCAGGGCATGGTGGACAGCACTTGTAGTTCTAGCTGTGGGGGAGGATCCCTTGAACCCAGGAGTCTGAGGCTGCAGTGAGCTATGATCACACCACCGCACACAAGCCTAGGTGACAAAGTGAGACCCTGTCTCTAAAATATGATAAAATACTGTCTAAATTATGTTGAGCTGTTATATCAAGGAAGTAACATAAACTCTTACATTATAAACATTAAAAATAGTTGGAAAAAACAGGCCTATTTGGAGAAAATATACTTAATACAGATTTGATATGTAGAACTGTCTTCAAAGCACTGTCCTCAATGAGGTATCCTAAATCCTGTTTAATCAACACCACAATTGTGCCATCTTCTGAGTTTATACCTTCAGATAAATTAAGTTCACAGGGTCTCTCATCTTAAGGGAGTACTAAAATTATTTCTTATGAAAAGCTAATTGAGGAATGTTCTTAGTTACAATATATAAAGCTTTTCTGTACATCTACAAAATAAAGCTAATTCCCCAAGAATGGAAAAGCCTTATTATTTTACTGAAAATGTGCTAAATTATTCCTGATTCACAGGTCTTATAATTAGCTATCTTTGGTTCTGGAGGTGCTTTATATGGTATGATCGATCAAAAAAATTCATGTCCCCAGACCCACTTAAAATAAATCCCTGATGTGTAAAGGACAGGCAGGTTATCAGCTAAACTTAGGAGGACTGAGGTAGTCTAATCTAAACCCAGCTATCATCTTCCAACTCCTCTCTCTCCCTTATCTCCATATTCTATTGACCAACTCTACCATTAGTTTTTAAATTCTTCTTAAATTAGTCCCCTTATCTTTATCTTGACTATCATCACCCTAGTGTAGGCCATCATCTCCTCTCTGGACAGTTCATTCCCTTGGTGCAGGCTCTTACCTTCCCCAAATAAACTCATCTTTATCCATGAACATGTTTCTCTTCCTGTACCCCCCTTTTATGTGGCATCCAATCTACCAAATGATAATGTAAATGCAGGGCTATGAAATAGGAGTCCTGGGAAAATGAGAAAAGTAGTTACAGAACTGAAAATCAAACCAAGATTCTTGGCAAGATCCTTAATTAAAAAAAAAAAAAAAAAAAAAAAAAAAATTACATAACAAATTTTGAAGATGTAGTACAAAGGGAGGAAAAAAAGATGTAAAATATATTAATAATTATATACTAAAATATTCATTATATATTTAAATGGTATTTTGGATATTTAGATTAAATGAAAACTATTATTAAAACAAATTTCACATGTTTTTAATTTTTCCTGTGCCTACTAGAATTTTATATTTTATTTTTTGAGACAGGGTCTTGCTCTGTCACCCAGGCTGGAGTGTATTGGTGGAGATCTCAGGCTTACTGCAGCCTCAACTTCCTGGGCTCAGATGATCCTCCCACCTCTGCCTCCTGAGTAGTGGGGACCACAGGCATGTGCCACCAGGTAATTTATTTGTATTTTTTTAGAGTTGGGGTCTCACTATGTTGCCCAGGCTGGTCTCAAACTCTTTGGGCTGAAGTGACCTTCCTGTGTTGGTCTGCTGAGATTACAGGCATAAGCCACTGTGCCTAGCCTAGAAAATTTTAAATTACATATGTGTCTCACAATCTGTTTCTCTTGGACAGTGCTGATCTACAAGAAGAACTGTTGTTAAGAGTGAGTTAATGGGTACTTGGGAAGAGCTTTATGATTCAAGTCATTTCCTTGTAAGGGAATTTTATTAATTAATGGCTCTCTGATCTCAGAATGGTGAGGAAGAAAAACTTAAAAAAGAAGAGGCTATTTTCATGCCTTGTCTCCAAGCTCTGATGTAAAAAGTGCCTGATTTAGTTCCAAGATTAACAGAAGATGGTCTTCAGGTCACTCAGATTTTCAAACTTCATCTATCTTAATTCAAAGTCTGAATCCTGTCCATAATATGCTTTAAAAGTGGTCTTAGCATATTATAAAAGGAACATTAAGCAGAAGTGGGAGGCTGGGTATAGTGTGGTGGCTCATGCCTGTAATCTTAGCGCTTTGGGAGGCTGAGGCAGGTGGATCACCTAAGGTCAGGAGTTCAAGACCAGCCTGGCCAAAATGGTGAAACCCCATCTCTACTAAAAATACAAAAATTAGCCAGGCACGGTGGCACATGCCTGTAGTCTGTTCTTTTTTCTTTGTTTTGTTTCAGCCTGTGTGACAGAGAAAGACTCTGTCTCAAACAAAACAAAACAAAAAAACCGAAGTGGGAAAGTACTAAAAATAAACAAAGAATAAAGAATTTTTAAAGGGCACTATCATTACTTAAATGTAATCAGCTACAGGAGTAGTCTTGTATTATCTAACCTAGTAATCTTCTATAGTGCTTATGGGCCTAAAATGTTCACATTTACTCTTCACAGGTTGGGGGAAAACCAACTGTTTCAATATCTCGTATATCTCTAAGACACCACAGAGTTAAAGAAAGCAGAATGTATAAATAAATGCAATGAGAAATAAATGCAATGAAAAGAAAGTTTCTACATAATCTGGTTTGCTACCAATCTGGTTCATCCACCTAGTAGTATTTATCACTTGATACTTCTAATCCCACTGGTCCTCTTACAGATACTTTGTTTTGCTTCCTATTCTCATCCTTCAGTTAGACTCAGGATGATTTATACTAATTTGAGAATAAATGAAAAATTGATCATTTTTTCAGATAGGACTCCTCCAAATACTATGCAGGTAAGATTCTTCTTTTCGCCAGTTCCAACAGAAACCAAAGAAGCTGACAAGCACAAGAAAAAGCAATGTAATACTAACATGAGATCTAAACTATAGTTAATTTTATAGATGTTACTTCCTAGTTTTTTTTTTTTTTTTTTCTTGAGACAGAGTCTCACTTTGTTGCCCAGGCTGTAGTGCAGTGGTGCAATCTTGGCTCACTGCAACTTCTGCCTCCTGGTTCAGGTGATTCTCGTGACTCAGCTTCCCAAGTAGCTGAGTAGCTGGGA
>NW_016109926.1:0-3378 GCF_001604975.1 Cebus imitator | reverse complement strand
ACAATCACAGAGAAAAATATCACTTCAGGAGGTTGTACAGAGTCCTAGAGTCACCTACTCCCTCTCTGGCTTCCCCAACCTCCGAGGAATGAAATACAAACCACACACAAGTACCAGTCATATCTTGGGAAGGGGATTCAAACAGCAATTTATAAACATGTATAAGGCAGTTAAAGAGAATTCAACCAGATTACTATGGACAACTAAATGGTTTCCATAGTGAGCGAGAGCCCCTGGGGATCCACACTTCCCACAGGGACCGGTACAATTCTGGGATGGGGGATTCCTCCTGACCCCAGGCATATAGACTGATACAGACAGCTGCCCGGAGTGTTTTCAGAGGCAACACTCAAGTCCACAAAGGATCGCCATAGGCCTTGGACACTAGAATAGCCTGGTGCCTTCTGCCATACCTCTAATACAGGCTGCAGTTGTGGTGGTAAGAATGCTCAACTCCACCTCACAAGACAATGCTTGATTTGATGACAGCTTCTAGCAGTGACCCCACTTCTGTCTAAAAACTCTGCAGATGGGTATAGCCCCATGTTCTCCTGAAAAGCACCCAGATGGTGGAGTGAGTGACTCCTGCTACTGCTCATAGCCAGGAGGTGCATCCCTGGTGGGGCTTCCTGCATAGCAGACCCATTTTTGCCTGAACTCCTCAGGTGGGCACAGCCCTGTCTTCTGGGAGGCACTCAGACGGTGGAGCAGGTGACTTCACCCACTCCTGCTCCTCCTAGCTGTGTGGGACGCACCAGTTGGGGCTACAAGCAAAGTGGACCCACCTCTGAATTATGTTAGTGGCACAGATCTGTGTTCCCCGGGGAAGCAAGCACGCCGTGAGTAACTAACAATGAAATTCTGGCCTTAAACTGGACACTTGACCAGTTGGAGCTAATAAACATCTACAGAATATACCCAACAACTACAGAATATACAATTTCTCATCCATACACAGAATACATTATAAGATGGACTACATGCTTGCCCATAAAGCTCTCAATAAATTTGGAAAAAAAAAGAAAAGAAAAGAAAGAAACCTATCAAGCATACTCTTGGACCACAGTGCAATAGAAATAGAATTCAATACCAAAGTCATCTCTCAAAATAACAAAATACATGGAAATTAAACCACTTGCTTCTTAATCACTCTTGGGTAAGCAATGAAATTAAGGCAGAAATTTAAAAATTATTTGAAATTAAAGAAAATAGAGACACAAATTACCAAAACCCTTGGGCTAAAGCTAAAGTGGTGTTAAGAGAAAAGTTTATAACTGGCCTCATTGAGAGGTTAGAAAGATCTCAAATGAACCATCTTACATTGCACCTAGAGGAACTAGATAAAAACAAAAATAAGAATTCAACTTCAAAGCTAGTAGAAGAAAAGAAATAACCAAAATCAGAGATGAACTGAATGAAATCGAGATCCAAAAGTCCATATCAAAAGATAAATGAAGAGTTGCTTTTTTGAAAGAACAAGATTGATAGATCAGTAGCTAGATTAGCAAAGAAAAAAAGTAGAAGATACAAATAAGCACAATCAGAAATGACAGAAGACATTATAACAGATCCCACAAAAATACAAAAGATCCTCAAAGACTATTATGAACACCTTCATGCACACATATAAGAAAATTTAGAGAAAATGATTAAATTTCTGGAAACTCACAATCTATCAAGATTGAACCAGGAAGAAAGTGAAAACTTTAACAGACCAATAACAAGCTCAGGAATGGAATCAGTAATTAAAAAACAAACAAACAAACAAACAAACCTACCACCTAAAAAGAGCCCTAGATGAGATGGAGTCATACCTGAATTCTACCAGACATTCAAAGAACTGATATCAATCCTACTGAAACAATTCTAAAAAATCAAGGAGAAAGAGCTTTTCCCTAGCTCTCTATACAAAGCTAGCGTCATCTTGATATCAAAATTTGGCAGAGACATGAAGAAAGAAAACTTCAGGCCAATATCGCTTATGAACATAGATACAAAAATTCTCAACAAAATACTAGCAAACTGAATCCAGAAGCACAACAAAAATGTTTCTTCACCACCATCAAGTATAGTTTATTCCTGGGATAGAAGGTTGATTTCACATGTGCAAATTAATAATGTGATTCACCATACGAACAGAATTTTTAAAGAGCATATGATCATCTCAATAGATGCAGAAAACATCTTCCATGAAATATAATACCCCTTCATGATAAAAACCCTTAACAGACAAGGCACTGAAGGAACACACTTCAAAATGGTAAGAGCTTTCTCTAAATGACAAACATAAAGCCAACATCATACTAAATAGGCAAAAGTTGAAAGCATTGCTCCTGAGAACTGGAACAAGACAAGGATGCCCATTCTGAACATTTCTGGTACTGGAAGTCTGAGCCAGAGCAATTATGGAAGAGAAAGAACTGAAAGGCATCCAAATAGGAAAACAAGATGCCAAACTATCTCTCTTTGCTGATGACACGAGTTACTTAGAATACCCTAAAGACTCCACCAAAAGGCTCCTGGAACTGATGAACAAATTCAGTGAAGTTTCAGGATACAAAATCAGTAGCATTTCCCTACATCATTAATGTTCTAGCTGAGAACCAAAAGAACACAATCCCATTTACAATAACCACAAAAAAGTGAAATACCTAGGAATTCATCTAATCAAGGAGGTGAAAGATCTCTACAAGGAGAACTATAAAACATTACTGAGAGAAATCAGATGACAAATAAAGGGGAAAAAATTTCCCATGCTTACGGATGGGAAGACTCAATACTCTTAAAATGGCCATACTTCCCAAAGCAATTTACAGATTCAGTGCTATCCCTATCATAATAGCAGTATCATTTTTCACAGAATTAGAAAAATGTATTCTAAATTTCATTTGGAACCAAACAAGAGCCCAAATAGTAAAAGCAATCCTAGGCAAAAAGAACAAAACCAAAGGCATCACATTACCCAACTTCAAACTACACTATAAGGCTACCGTAACCAACATGGTACTGGTACAAAAACAGACAAATAGACCAATGGAACAGAATAGAGAGCTCAGAAATAAACCTGCACACCTAAAACCATCTGACCTTTGAAAAATTGGCAAAAATAAGCAATGAGAAAACAACTCTGTATTCAAGACATGGTGCTGAGATAACTGGCTAGCCATATGAAGAAGAAACTGGACCCCCACCTCTCACTATATCTAAAAAAACCAAGACAGATTAGAGATTTAAATGGAGGACCTCAAACTATAAAAATCCTAGGAGAAAACCTAGGAAATACTCTTCTCGATATTGGCTTTGGAAAATAATTTATGGCCAAGTTTCGAACAGCAATTGTAACAAAAAATTGATGATTGGTACCTAATTAAACTAAAG
>NW_016109925.1:0-3379 GCF_001604975.1 Cebus imitator | reverse complement strand
TTTTTTTAAATTCCTATCCCAATCGAACTAAAGGTTTTGTTCTTGTTCTTGTTTTTCATATTATTATTAATAATTTTTTATTCTTGTCTAGGTTTGGAGAATAGGGAGGTCCAAGTACCCTAGCTTCTGCCTAGGTGGAATGTTAGCAGCCACCAGAGCAACCCAGGGGAGCTAGTGAGGTTGGGAGAATGAAATAATCCCTGGGAATGGAATTGCTGGGGATGTAATTCTCTTCCCTTTCTACCTGAGTAGTTCTTTCGCCAGGAAACAAAGCAAAGGCATAAAAAAGAAAAGAAAAGTGAGAGGAAGAAGAGATGGAAGGAGGAAAGGAAAGACAGACAGGAGAGAGAGGCAGGAAGGCTGGGAGGCAGGAAGGGAGGGAGGGAGGGAGAGAGAGAAAGGAAAACCTAGAAGGTATTACCTTCAAAATATATACAGGTATTGATCGACTTACGACCTATGCAACTTACGACCATTCGACTTTACGACCACAATCGCTAGCCACAACTGCTCCGCATCTGGCAGTGCAAACGTTGCCCAGCTGCACGTACAACAGTGTGGACCAGCTTCCAGCAGCACTACCATCCCCGCGTGCATATAGCCTACTCAACTTATGACAAAATCGTGTTACGACCGGTCTGTTGGAACCAATCGTGGTCGTAAGTTGAGCACTAGCTGTACTTATTTCCTTCCCTTTTCACCATTATACTTATCAGGTGTCAGCTGGCTCTATGGGTGACTTGTATACTGCAGGACATACATGTTGATATTGTTTGGGCAAACATCCTTAGAGTAGGATAGATTTACCACTCTGGGAGTATGTATTTGGAATGAAGATAAAATCATCTTCCAACCTGCCCTGTGACAATCTCATCTCAGAACTTGAGATCTAGGCAGGTGATTAAGGTCTCCCACCAGACAGGCTGAAAAACTGTTTAGAAACCTGAGGAAGGTGGAACAATCTAGATTCAGTTAGCAGTCTCTAACTCAGTACTCACAAAGGCAGTATATGTGTCGGCCTTATATTTTCTGCTGTTTCTTTGGGATTGTTACTTGCAACATCTGAGTGCTAACCTAATCTCCTGGAGATGACAGGTGGAGGGTATTCGGCCTAAGTGGTAAGAAAAGTAGTCTAACACTGGCTCTGCTTTCTCTAGGCTCTTAAGAAAGGAATTCCAGACAGGGCTTGGAGTCTTTCCATTAAAGTTCTTAGTACTTTGTGCTATTGAAATGGAAATATGTCCTGACACAGCACAGAAATGACAGAACACTGGAACCAGGCTAAGTCAGCCCAAGCTGAGTGACACACCTTTGCAGTAATTGAAGTATTTCGCTTCTCCTTCCTCAGGAAGTCTGACAGCTACCATGCTCACCTGGGTTGTGATTTCACACCATCCCAGCTGGCCAAGGCTCTAGAAGAGGACTCATGATTGACTAGCTCTCAGCAGGAGAAAGATGAGACACCAGGTTAATAGATGGAGGATTCTCTCCATTTTCTTTAGGTTTTCCTTCTCACTGACAGCACCTCCAAAAGGATTTCCTACCATCTTTTCTGAACCTTTGGGGGGGGGTGGGTTTCTGAGAGATTCTAACAGTACTTCTATCTCATTTTTACTGGTCAAAACCTGACAGGTAGCAATGTACAGTACTGATGTCTACAATGAAAGTCTTCTAGGAAAGAAGAAATGGCATTTATTTCTACCCAAAGATGAATGAGCAAAATATGAGTTCAATTTCCTCTCCATCCATTCCATCTAAACCCCACCCTACAAAAAGGGCAAGGTTCAGAGAAGGTGAATACTGCAACTGGGACACAACTTCCTCACCTCTGACTAGTGTGAGTGAGGAGGGAAATGAGGCTAAGTAAGGAAAGAAGAGACTAGGGAGAAGAGTCATAATAGACTGGTATAGACTGAATGTCTATGTCCCCTCCAAATTCATACATGGAAGCCCTAACCCTCTATGCAACTGTATTTGGAGATGGGGCCTTTATGGAAGCTAATTAAGGTTAAATGAGGTCATAAGTCTGGGACCCCTGGTCCAATACGATTGGTGTCCTTATGAAAATAAAAACCAGGCTGGGCACCGTGGCTCACGCCTGTAATCCTAGCACTTTGGGAGGCTGAGGTGGGTGGATCACCTGAGGTTAGGAGTTCGAGACCAGCCTGGGCAACATGGTGAGACCCTGTCTCTACAAAATAAAAAATAATAATAAGCCAGGTACAGGTGTGGTGGCATGTGCCTGTAGACCCAGCTACTTGGAAGGCTGAAGTGGGAGGATCACTTGAAGGCTGAAGGGGAGGATAGTACATTGAAGCCCTCAACCCAGGGGGTTGAGGCTGCAGGGAGCCGTGTTTGTGCTATCATACTCTAGCCTGGACAACAGAACAAGAAATTGTCTCAAAAATAAAAACTAAACTGTGTACATGTGTATGTGTGTATGTATGTATGTATGAGCTAGCATAACAAATCACTATTTTCTTTTATAGCTTCTTGATAGTAAAGAATTATAGAACCATTTAATCTAATTCAGGTAATAAAAGTATAAACTGGAAACTTAAAAAAAAAAATCATGGTTTGGAATTCTAGTTTGACCACTTGTTTTTCTGACTGATTTTGAGCAAGCTATATATCCCACCAGAGGAAAAAAAGGTAGAATAGTAATACCAATCTAGCACTTATCACAGAACTTGGGAATAGTCTACTGCAGCCATATAAGAAACATTTGTTGAAAGAGGGCTAAATCTTAGAGGGTACATTTATACAATTTATATAACATAATATATAACATTTATATAATATATATAATAAAAAACTTGAAAAAGCAATGCCAAACATCTAGCTCACAGTACATGCCTGGTACACAGCTTGCGCTCAATATATATTCAATAAATGAATAAACTAAATTCAACAGAAATGAGTCAAGAACAAGAGGCAAGTTCTGATGACTTATTCTTCCAGAAACTACCCAGAGAGCTGGAGATAATATCTGCAAGCTAAGGCTGTGGTTTGGTCTAAATTCAAAGTGGGAAAGAATGTTGTGACCAAGTAGGGGGTCAAATATTTTTCTCAATCAGAGGGCAAGGTTCAAGGATGTTGGCAGAGATGACTACAGCCCATAAGCAGAAAGGAAAACCAGGACCCTAAATCCAATGAGAAGGTAGGGGAAGCAAGTTTAGAGTGGAACTGAGAATCCCACGGATCCTAGCAGCAGCAGCAATTTAAAGTTCACCCAGGGTAGAGTCTGACTCATAGGGTTTAGCGTCCAAGACCAATAGGATTGAAGGAAAGGAGTTACAGTAGTCAAATCAATCTACCATTAGACCACAGGTATCTTCGGAAAAAGATTTTGCACTCTGTAAATGCATCCAAATTTTAT
>NW_016109924.1:0-3382 GCF_001604975.1 Cebus imitator | reverse complement strand
CCCTCCCCTTCCCTTTCCTTCCCCTCTCCTCCCCTCTCCTCTCCTCTCCTTAGACAGAGTTTTGCTCTGTTGCCCAGGCTGGAGTACAGTGGCATGACCTAGGCTCACTGCAACCTCTGCCTCCCAAGTTCAAGTGATTCTCCTGCCTCAGCCTCCCTAGTAGCTGGGATTACAGGAACATGCTAGCATGGCTTGCTAATTTTTGTATTTTAGTAGAGACAAGGTTTCACCATGTTGGCCAGGCTGGTGTTGAACTCCTGACCTCAAGTGATCCTCTTGTCTCAGCCTCCCAAAGTGCTGGGATTACAGGCATGAGCCACCACACCCAGCTGGGACCTTGCATTTCCAATCAGTCAGAGGATGCAGTCTCTAAAACGGAGTTGACGTTATTTTCAGGCTGGGTGATCAAGGTAAATAACCCATTTTCTTTTGTTTCATTGTGTTATTGTTTTCTCCAGAACTAACACTGTTCACTCATTAGGAGCTGTTAAAGGTGGCTTCACATTATTGATAACTATTTGTGATCCATTTGTGGCACATTCTTGAATCTTACTTTCAAAGTACGGAAAGGAGAAGGGTTAACTTCCCTGAAACCATTTGAGCTGATACTACTGTTCTATTATAAATGCAACGTGTAATTTATTCCTTACTGTCCTAGCTCTGAAACATGCCTATAAAGCTGCATAATGTAAACTGATTTTAAAAGCGATAGCATCAACTACTGTGCTGGGGTCAGTTTTTAATATCCTGAAAAGGCTTAGGAATCCAAACCCAGTTTAAAACTTAGCCCAGTTTATTTGTAAGTGGAAACAGAAATGTCAGTCTGAGACCATATTGTGACAAATCTCTGGGAAATGTGTCCTCTGTTGATTTGTGTCGTTATCCCTGGAAAGAGCACATGAGGAAATAAGTCTTCCCAATCCAAATTTCCTTTTGATAAAACCTTGGCAAAAGCTTTTCTAATCCTAGGTTTCAAGTCTTTAAGAATAATTTTGGTGGATGATGCATGCTTTGTGAGGATATGATATTTTAAATATCATCATATTGCCTCCAGACGTCTGAGGGTTTAGGATACATGTTAGTATATACCATTTCTCCTCTCACTCCCTACACATGTGTGAATGTGTACGTGTTTGTGTTTTCTGTCATAGGAAATCAGTCAGAAAGCCAGACCTTGGGCAAGTCAGTTAACCTTTACAGGCCTGTCTTCTCATAGTATAACATAAAGGAATTTACTATATTTAAATTTTAGCCCTTCACAGTTGTAAAATTCTTTTATTTTATTGGAAAAGAATTTGGAGTCCACATGCTTATTTGTGTCCTTCATATGCAGATAACATAGACTACGTTTTATCTCTGAGAGCCTAAAATAATATGATTCACATTGCAGAACTATTTTTTTAGCTTGTATATTTTAATATGTAAACTAGAGGGAGGGATTTTTAAAAGAGCAAAATCTTCTTGACTAAATATTGCTTCTACACCTAAACTCAGTCTTCATCATTGCCCTACCACTACAAACTTAAGTGTTTAGAAACCATGAGCAAGAGGCTATATTAACAGATTGGTGTTACATGGAGCTCTTGTAGGGTCGAGAGGTAGTGGGGAGAAATTCTCAGCCTGAGTCTCCAAGGCTGTCACTGGCTGATTAGCATAAGAAGTGGTCTTGGGCCAGGCATGGTGGCTCATGCCTATAATCCCAGCACTTCGAGAGGCCTAGGTGAGTGGATCACTTGAGGTCAGAAGTTCAAGACCAACCTGGCCAACATAGTGAAACCTCGTCTCTACTACAAATACAAAAATTAGCCAGGTGTGGTGGCGGGTGCCTGTAATCCCAGATACTTAGGAGGCTGAGGTAGGAGAACTGCTTGAACCGGAGAGGTGGAGGTTGCAGTGAGCTGAGATTGTGCCATTGCCCTCCAGCCTGGGCATTGCAGCGAGACATAGATAGACAGACAGATAGATGATAGATAGATAGATAGATAGATAGATAGATAGATAGATAGATAGTTCACACTCAAGACCACTTCTATCTAAAGGACAACCTGACTGGTTTCCTGGTTCCCATATACTTTCAGGATAGTGTCCTTCTAGCTTACTTTAAACTTTATACATATCAGAGCACCAGTTGCTGCAAAAAGAAAAAGACAAGAACAAATAGACTCTTAAAAAAAATTTAATGTTTCATATATCTCTACTTCCTAGAGCCACTAAAGGCTGTCTTTTAGAGTTAATTCTTCATTGCTGCCTTGCAAAGATGAGAACCATAGCTAGTCTTTGCCTGCTTTCTTGATTCTCATACACCATTAAGATTGAAGCTAATTTGTCACATTGACACTGAGGAATGTTATTATTCAAAGCCGAGTTAAAAGGGGAATTTATAGAGAACAAAACCAATAAGCCAAGCAGCTCTGGCATTTAATTTTCTTGGAAACCTTTCCCATCAAACCAGGCGAGTCTGTACACTACACATTTGCAAAATGAAAAGTGGTGTTGTAGTAGGATAATCTCCTCATACAAAGGATGAATGAATAATTTGAAAGAGATTGGATATTATGGAGGGCCCTTTCTCCTCTTGTCCTCTCCCATCCTACCCTGAAATGACATTTATGGGTGGATTCCAGCTTTTAGAGGTGATATGTTAAGTTCTATTTTGTTCCATATTTTCTGTAGGAATTGAGAGTTTGGGGAAGTGAATACAGAATATTTTTATTTATGTTTTTGGCCACCAGTTCCAAGTTTATACTATTAAGAATATTGCTTCCTTGGTCCATGAGCCCAACGGGTCAATAAACACTGTCCGTCTACCAACAGTTCCTTTAAAATCCTAATATGAACTAATTTAGGATTAGTTTAGGACACTGTTGGCTTCCTAAGGTAGGCTAAGTTCACAGAATGAATCATATTTGAAGACCCATTTAACTTCCTGTTTTAGTCAGGCTGGTTATGCTAGTTGCTTTAATAAAGAACCAAAATCGGCACACCTTCGAATTCTCGCGAGAGCGGTGTCTGCGTGTCGGGACGTGCGGAGATTCTCACTTTCCATCATGGCGCTGAAGTTAGCAACAGCGGTTGGCGGCGCTATGAAGGCAGTGCTCCGGGCAGCCCTTCTCTGCAGTCCCTGGGAGGTTCTAGGTGCCCATGAGGCCCCCTCGAGGAGCATCTCCTCACAACAAACGATTCCTCCATCAGCTAAGTATGGCGGACGGCACATGGTGACCATGATCCCAGGCGATGGCATCGGGCCAGAGCTCATGCTACATGTGAAGTCTGTTTTCAGGCACGCCTGTGTACCGGTGGACTTTGAAGAGGTGCACGTGAGTTCCAATGCTGATGAAGAGGACATTCGCAACGCCATCATGGCCATCCGCCGGAACCGTGT
>NW_016109923.1:0-3384 GCF_001604975.1 Cebus imitator | reverse complement strand
GTGAGCCGAGATCGCGCCATTGCACTCCAGCCTGGGTAACAAGAGCAAAACTCCGTCTCAAAAAAATAAATAAATAAATAAAATAAAGGGGGAAGACTGACCAGGCGCAGTGGCTCACTCCTGCAATTTCAGTATTTTGGTAGGCCGAGACAGGTGGATTACCTGAGATCAGGAGTTCGAGACCAGCCTGGCCAACATGGTAAAACCCCATCTCTACTAAAAATACAAAAATTAGCCAGGCATGGTGGCGGGCACCTGTAATCCCAGCTACTTGGGAGGCTGAAGCAGGAGAATTGCTTGAACCCAGGAGGCAGAGGTTGCAGTGAGCGGAGATCGCGCCACTGTTTTCCAGCCTGGGCAACAGAGTGAGGCTCCATCTCTAAATAATAAATAAATAAAAAGGGAAAACTTGACAAGGAAGGCGTGCAAGAATTGGACTGAGTACTGTCTGTGTGACTTGTTCTGGTGGCCGTCTTAGGCCCCAGTCTATCTGGATGGGGGACTGGCATCATCTCAAAGATGGCCGGGTCATTAAATCGCCACCATGAGGTCATCTCTGGAATGTTGCAGCTGAGTCTCCAGGCTTGCTCTTTCTGTCTCAAGATTAGCCCCTGTGCTGTGTGGGAATTTGTCTCCTTAGCATCAGGTACAGTTTACACTACAGTGTAAGGTGCAGGTGGATCAGCAGCAGCAAGCAAGGCCATTCTTCATCCTTAGGATGTGGCAATGAAATGACGGTGCAAATTCCTTTCTCTTTGGTGAATCTTTCCCCCTATTTCCTGTTTGCATGTAACCCAACAAAATGCAACCTCTGGTGCCTTCTGTTCAATCAGTTCTTTCCTCTGAGTGAGACATACTTGTCTACAGAATTCTGCCTTGTTTTGCGACATTGTCCTGTTTACAGAGGTATTTTGGGATAATAAAGGAAAATAAGCTACAACAACAACAAAAAAGATTAGCCCCTGGAACTTCTAAGAAGGCACATAATTAAATATTAGTATACAATTAGAGAAATGTGAAAGGAGTATATACAATGAGAAAGGGAGGCACGTGGAGTCTTTGCTGTTTTTTTTTTTGTGTGTGTGAGACAGAGTCTTGCTCCATTGCCAGGCACCAGGCTAGACTGCAGTGTTATGATCTCGGCTCACTACAACCTCCACCTCCCAGGTTCAAGCAATTCTGCCTCAGCCTCCCGAGTAGCTGGGACTATAGGCATGCATCACCACGCCCAGCTAATTTTTTTTTTTTTTTTTTTTTAATTTTTAATTTTAATTTTAGCTTTGGGGAGTGCATGTTCAGGTTTGTTACAAGGGTATATTGCATGATGCTGAGGTTTGGGCGTCTATTAACCCTGTGTTGTAAACCCATATGGTGAACATAGTATCTAACAGAAGTTTTTTAGCCCTTTCTCCCTCCTCTGTTTTTAAGTCCCCAGTGTCTATTGTTACTATTTTTATGTTCATGTATTCCCAATGTTTAGCTCCCACTTGGACAGGACTTTTTTTAAATAAAGTTTTATTGGAATGTGGTCACACCCATTCATTTGCATACTGTCTATGGCTACTTTTGCTACAATGGTGGAGTTGAGTAGCTGCACCAGAGGCCTTGTGGTCTTATGACCTTATGGCATACATAGAGACAAATATTTACTCTCTGGCTCTTTACAGAGAAAATTTGCTGACCCCTGGTGTAAAGGTGTCGTTGTGAGGATGCATGAGATGATGCTTCCACAGAGAAACTCACCACATAGTAGGTGTCCAATATGATGGTGCTGCATCAACCAAGCGTTGAACTTTTGTGAGCTCAGTGCTGGGCTCTTACCTCCAGCCCCACCACACTCCTCCCACCTGAAGAGGATAAATAGAGGGAGTGATTACAATATGAATAGTTTAATTAGGAATATCATGAAATTATATTTTGCATATGTATTTTTATCATGTACTGTACATTTCCATATGCATCAAATATACATGCATATTCGTCTATAGCAGAGGATATAAAAAGCTATGTCCTGTAGACTGTACTTCACGGGTTGTTTAAGACTTTATCAAGGGTAATTTTGGCACTGATTTTTCCTTGCCTGATGACTTCGGAAACTAACATCCAAGGAAGATGCAACTCCCCTCTAAACGGTAGTGATGAAGATTATCTTCATCTAGAACAAAGTCTCAGAATGTGCTAACCATTGAAAATAAATCCTATATGCAGATAAAACCTTGCTGAAATCGTAAGTGGGAGAATGGTATTGTAGTTACAAAATTCAGTGCAATCACTTTTTTTTTTCTTCTTCCCAGACAGACGTTTGTTCTGTAAAGTGAAGTACACCCATATCATTTACGTTTGGTCTTATTTATTGCTTCATAGCTGAAGCAGTCCGGTCACCTTGCAAAATGCAGAGGGACACCCCCTTAATTTTGCAAGTGGCATATATTGATATCAACGTCACCTTTTTCCACTTCCTTCTTTGAGGTGTTGTGAGAATAAATGAGACATAGGTAGGAAGATACGCAGAGAAGCTAAGTGTAGTAGACAGGCGTAGTGTAATCTGGTTACAGCACTGCCATTCTTGACAGGCAGGAGCTGTCTTTGCATCGAGCTAATCTGGAGGAGAGGGAGGGGCTGGGTGATGCGAGGACTGGGCCAACCAGTCTTCTAGGGAGCTTAGATAACAAATGCGCTTAATTGAGTAAATTATCTTCGTTGGAAAATAAGGAAATGATTTTCCGATTTAATGAATTTAAAAGCTTCTAATTAACTCCAATAGAAAGATTTGCTTTTATGTTTTATTTTATTTTATTCTTTTTGTTTTGTTTGTTTGTTTTCTAAAGAGACAAGGTCTTGGTATGTTGCCCAGGCTGGTCTTGAACTCCTGGCCTCCGGTGATCCTCTTACCTTGGCCCCACAAAGTGACAGGATTACAGGCATTAGCCATGACATCTCTCCTACTTTCACATTTTAGCAGTTAAGCTCTGTGTTCTTTGCATTAATGTAACTGGACGACTAGATGCAGGTCTCATGCTTGCTGCTTGCAGAGTTCAATTAGTAAGAATGCGGTCTGGTAATAAGAAAGCGTATTTATTAACCAAAACTGGGAATGGGGAAGTGGTCCAAAGTAACTACTTTCATTTTGTGGAGGAAGGCAGGGGTTTAAAGGGGGAAGACTGGCCGGGCGCGGTGGCTCAAGCCTGTAATCCCAGCACTTTGGGAGGCCGAGGCGGGTGGATCACGAGGTCAAGAGATCGAGACCAACCTGGTCAACATGGTGAAACCCTGTCTCTACTGAAAAAATACAAAAAATTAGCTGGGCATAGTGGCACGTGCCTGTAATCCCAGCTACTAAGGAGGCTGAGGCAGGAGAATTGCCTGAACCCAGGAAGCGGAGGT
>NW_016109922.1:0-3387 GCF_001604975.1 Cebus imitator | reverse complement strand
AGCTGGGCATGGTGGCGCACGCCTGTAGTCCCAGCTACTCGGGAGGCTGAGGCAGGAGAATTGCTTGAACCCAGGAGGTGGAGGTTGCGGTGAGCTGAGATTGCACCACTGCACTCCAGCCTGGGTAACAAGAGCGAAACTCTATCTCAAAAAAAAAAAAAGAAAGAAAGAAAATTAAAAACAAAATAACTATGGGTACAAAAAAATAGTAAGAATGAATAAGATCTAGTATTTGCTAACATAACAGGGTGACTGTAGTCAAAAGTAATAATTGTACATTTAAAAATAACTAAAAGAGTATAATTGGATTGTTTGTAACACAGAGGATTAATGCTTGAGGTAATGGACACTCCATTTATAACAATCACCGATGTGATGATTACACATTGCATGCCTATATCAAAATATCTCACATAACCCATAAATACATACGACTACTATGTACCCACAAAAATTAAAAATTAAAAAATAGAATAACCATCTGATCCAGCAATTTCACTTGTGAGTATATACCCAAGATAACTGAAAGCAGGGACTCAGAGTTATTGGTAAGCCCAAGTTCATAGTAGCAGCCGAAAGGTAGAAGCAACGCAAGTGTCCGTTGACAGGTGAATGGATACACAAAGTGAGGTAAAATACGCACAATAGAATATTATTCAGCCTTGAAAAGGAAAGAAACATGTTGATACGTTACAATACAGATGCACCTTGAGGCTGTTATGCCAAGTGAAATAAGCCAGTCACAAAAGAACAAACACAATATGATCCCACTTATATGAGGTGGCCAGAGTAGTCAAATTCATAGAGACAGAAAGTAGAATAGGGGTTGCCTGTGAGGTACGGGAGAAGGAGCAGTAATTGCTTACTGGGTGCAGCGTTTCAGTTTTGCAGGACAAAGAGTTCTGGAGGTGGGTGGTGGTGAAGGTTATACAACAACATGAAGGCATTTAGTACCATTAAACTGTATGCTTCAAACTGGTGAAAATGGGAAATTTTATGTTATGTGATTTTACCACAGTTGAAAAAATTTAAATGAAATTAGATATTGATTGGGCTTAACAATAAAAAATAAAGTATTGAGTAACAACCAACCCTTTTTAAAGAGAGGAAAATAAAATGTAAGTTTTATTTATTTATTTATTTATTTATTTTTTAGATGGGGTTTTACTATGTTGGTCAGGCTGGTCTTGAATTCCCAACCTCAGGTGATCTGCCCGCCTTGGCCTCCAAAGTGCTTGGATTACAGGCGTGAGCCACTACGCCCGGCCAAATGTAAGTATTATAATTACCAATATTAAAAGGAATAAAAATGCTCTAAAATAAGAGTCATTCAGGCCGGCTGTAGTGGCTCATGCCTGTTATCCCAGCACTTTGGAAGTCGAGGCGGGAGGATCACTTGTGGTCAAGAGTTTGACGCCAGCTTGGCCAACATGGCAAAACCCTGTCTCTACGAAAAATAAAAAATTAGCTGGGTGTGGTGGCAGGCGCTTGTAATCCCAGCTGCTTGGGAGGCTGAGGCAGGAGAATTGCTTGAATCCAGGAGGCGGAGGTTGCGGTGAGCCGAGATCGTGCCATTTCACTCCAGCCTGGGTAAGGAGTGAAACTCCGTCTCCGGAAAAAAAAAAAAAAAAAAAATCTAGGAGTTTCATTTCATGTCTAAGACATTGATTATATAGTTCAGATACACAGACAATCCCCAATGCATGTGCACACGTGTGAACACACACACAGAGATATTAATGATGAAATCACAATCAAGAGAGCTTCAAGTCAATTTTAAAAGTTAAAAATCTCAGGCAGGGCTTTGTGGCTCATGACTGTAATTTCAGCACTTTGGGAGGCAGAAGCAGGCGGATCACCTGAGATCAGGAGTTCGAGACCAGCCTGGCCAACTTCGTGAAACCCCATCTCTATTAAAAATGCAAAAATTAGCTGGGCATGGTGGTGTGTGCCTGTAATCCCAGCTACTTGGGAGGCTGAGGCAGGAGAATTACTTGAACCCAGGAGACGGAGGTAGCAGTGAGCCAAGATCGGGCCACTGCACTCCAGCCTGCATGACAAGAGCGAAACCCCATCTCAAAATAAATAAATAAATAAATAAATAAATGAAAATAAAATAAAAGTTAAAAATCTCAATTAACAAAGAGATCTTCAATGTTTTACTCTCTTCATGTCCCTTTATACATTTTCAATCCATGCTTTCCTTTGTTCTGAACAAATGCTGTGATTCCCTTTTTTTTTCCAATGCTTATTTCATTTCTTCTTAAATGTATGTTGCTAGTTTATTTACTTGTAAGTACAAGATCCTCTTTCCCCTAAAGGTCACTGAGCAACTTCTGGAAAGCTGGGCTGGGCAGTCCAAGGTATGCTCAAGTAGAAAGGTATGGGTTAAGAAGTCAGCATGGGGTTTCCTTGACCCTGGCTGGGAGCACTCTGCTCCCATCTTCCTGAATTGCAGGTCCTTTTTCTGCTTTATATGTTATATTTTGTGACAGGGTCTCATTCTGTTACTTAGGCTGGAGTGCAGTAGCATAATCATAGCTCACTGCAACCTTGACCTCCTGGCTTCAACTAATCCTCCTACCTCAGCCTCACGAGTAGCTGGGACTGCAGGCACCAGCGCTCCCAGCTAATTTTTATATTTTTTTGTAGAGACAGGGTTTCACCATGTTGCCCAGGCCGGTCTCAAACTCTTAGATTAAAGCCATCCATCCGCCTCAGCCTCCCATAGTGCTGGGAATACAGGCATCAGCCACCACACTTGGCTGCAATACAGTTCTTAAAAGTCTTGTTTTTATATCTGATGGACGATTAATGTACAGAACATATAATGAACTCCTACAACTCAACAATCAAAAAACAACCTGATTTTTAAAATGGGTAAAGGACTTAAATAGACATTTCTCCAAATAAGACATACAAATGGCCAATAAGCACATGAAAAGATGCTCAACATTGCTAACTATTAGGGAAACGCAAACCAAAACCACAATGAGACGCCACCTCTCACCCATTAGGATGGCAACTGCCAAAAACCCAGAAAATAACAAGTGTTGGTGAGGATGCAGAGAAATCGGAACACTTGTGCACTGCTGGTGGGAACATAAAATGGTGCAGCCCCTTGGAAAATAGAATAATGGTTCCTTAGAAAATCAAAAACAAAGGCCGGGCACTGTGGCTCAAGCCTATAATCCCAGCACTGTGAGAGGCCGAGGCGGGTAGATCACGAGGTCAAGAGATCAAGACCATCCCGGTCAACATGGTGAAACCCCATCTCTACTAAAAAAATACAAAAAAAAAAAAAAAATTAGCTGGGCATGGTGGCGCACGCCTGTAGTCCCAGCTACTCGGGAGGCTGAGGCAGGAGAATTGCTTGAACCCAGGAGG
>NW_016109921.1:0-3394 GCF_001604975.1 Cebus imitator | reverse complement strand
CCCTCCCCTTCCCTTTCCTTCCCCTCTCCTCCCCTCTCCTCTCCTCTCCTTAGACAGAGTTTTGCTCTGTTGCCCAGGCTGGAGTACAGTGGCATGACCTAGGCTCACTGCAACCTCTGCCTCCCAAGTTCAAGTGATTCTCCTGCCTCAGCCTCCCTAGTAGCTGGGATTACAGGAACATGCTAGCATGGCTTGCTAATTTTTGTATTTTAGTAGAGACAAGGTTTCACCATGTTGGCCAGGCTGGTGTTGAACTCCTGACCTCAAGTGATCCTCTTGTCTCAGCCTCCCAAAGTGCTGGGATTACAGGCATGAGCCACCACACCCAGCTGGGACCTTGCATTTCCAATCAGTCAGAGGATGCAGTCTCTAAAACGGAGTTGACGTTATTTTCAGGCTGGGTGATCAAGGTAAATAACCCATTTTCTTTTGTTTCATTGTGTTATTGTTTTCTCCAGAACTAACACTGTTCACTCATTAGGAGCTGTTAAAGGTGGCTTCACATTATTGATAACTATTTGTGATCCATTTGTGGCACATTCTTGAATCTTACTTTCAAAGTACGGAAAGGAGAAGGGTTAACTTCCCTGAAACCATTTGAGCTGATACTACTGTTCTATTATAAATGCAACGTGTAATTTATTCCTTACTGTCCTAGCTCTGAAACATGCCTATAAAGCTGCATAATGTAAACTGATTTTAAAAGCGATAGCATCAACTACTGTGCTGGGGTCAGTTTTTAATATCCTGAAAAGGCTTAGGAATCCAAACCCAGTTTAAAACTTAGCCCAGTTTATTTGTAAGTGGAAACAGAAATGTCAGTCTGAGACCATATTGTGACAAATCTCTGGGAAATGTGTCCTCTGTTGATTTGTGTCGTTATCCCTGGAAAGAGCACATGAGGAAATAAGTCTTCCCAATCCAAATTTCCTTTTGATAAAACCTTGGCAAAAGCTTTTCTAATCCTAGGTTTCAAGTCTTTAAGAATAATTTTGGTGGATGATGCATGCTTTGTGAGGATATGATATTTTAAATATCATCATATTGCCTCCAGACGTCTGAGGGTTTAGGATACATGTTAGTATATACCATTTCTCCTCTCACTCCCTACACATGTGTGAATGTGTACGTGTTTGTGTTTTCTGTCATAGGAAATCAGTCAGAAAGCCAGACCTTGGGCAAGTCAGTTAACCTTTACAGGCCTGTCTTCTCATAGTATAACATAAAGGAATTTACTATATTTAAATTTTAGCCCTTCACAGTTGTAAAATTCTTTTATTTTATTGGAAAAGAATTTGGAGTCCACATGCTTATTTGTGTCCTTCATATGCAGATAACATAGACTACGTTTTATCTCTGAGAGCCTAAAATAATATGATTCACATTGCAGAACTATTTTTTTAGCTTGTATATTTTAATATGTAAACTAGAGGGAGGGATTTTTAAAAGAGCAAAATCTTCTTGACTAAATATTGCTTCTACACCTAAACTCAGTCTTCATCATTGCCCTACCACTACAAACTTAAGTGTTTAGAAACCATGAGCAAGAGGCTATATTAACAGATTGGTGTTACATGGAGCTCTTGTAGGGTCGAGAGGTAGTGGGGAGAAATTCTCAGCCTGAGTCTCCAAGGCTGTCACTGGCTGATTAGCATAAGAAGTGGTCTTGGGCCAGGCATGGTGGCTCATGCCTATAATCCCAGCACTTCGAGAGGCCTAGGTGAGTGGATCACTTGAGGTCAGAAGTTCAAGACCAACCTGGCCAACATAGTGAAACCTCGTCTCTACTACAAATACAAAAATTAGCCAGGTGTGGTGGCGGGTGCCTGTAATCCCAGATACTTAGGAGGCTGAGGTAGGAGAACTGCTTGAACCGGAGAGGTGGAGGTTGCAGTGAGCTGAGATTGTGCCATTGCCCTCCAGCCTGGGCATTGCAGCGAGACATAGATAGACAGACAGATAGATGATAGATAGATAGATAGATAGATAGATAGATAGATAGATAGATAGTTCACACTCAAGACCACTTCTATCTAAAGGACAACCTGACTGGTTTCCTGGTTCCCATATACTTTCAGGATAGTGTCCTTCTAGCTTACTTTAAACTTTATACATATCAGAGCACCAGTTGCTGCAAAAAGAAAAAGACAAGAACAAATAGACTCTTAAAAAAAATTTAATGTTTCATATATCTCTACTTCCTAGAGCCACTAAAGGCTGTCTTTTAGAGTTAATTCTTCATTGCTGCCTTGCAAAGATGAGAACCATAGCTAGTCTTTGCCTGCTTTCTTGATTCTCATACACCATTAAGATTGAAGCTAATTTGTCACATTGACACTGAGGAATGTTATTATTCAAAGCCGAGTTAAAAGGGGAATTTATAGAGAACAAAACCAATAAGCCAAGCAGCTCTGGCATTTAATTTTCTTGGAAACCTTTCCCATCAAACCAGGCGAGTCTGTACACTACACATTTGCAAAATGAAAAGTGGTGTTGTAGTAGGATAATCTCCTCATACAAAGGATGAATGAATAATTTGAAAGAGATTGGATATTATGGAGGGCCCTTTCTCCTCTTGTCCTCTCCCATCCTACCCTGAAATGACATTTATGGGTGGATTCCAGCTTTTAGAGGTGATATGTTAAGTTCTATTTTGTTCCATATTTTCTGTAGGAATTGAGAGTTTGGGGAAGTGAATACAGAATATTTTTATTTATGTTTTTGGCCACCAGTTCCAAGTTTATACTATTAAGAATATTGCTTCCTTGGTCCATGAGCCCAACGGGTCAATAAACACTGTCCGTCTACCAACAGTTCCTTTAAAATCCTAATATGAACTAATTTAGGATTAGTTTAGGACACTGTTGGCTTCCTAAGGTAGGCTAAGTTCACAGAATGAATCATATTTGAAGACCCATTTAACTTCCTGTTTTAGTCAGGCTGGTTATGCTAGTTGCTTTAATAAAGAACCAAAATCGGCACACCTTCGAATTCTCGCGAGAGCGGTGTCTGCGTGTCGGGACGTGCGGAGATTCTCACTTTCCATCATGGCGCTGAAGTTAGCAACAGCGGTTGGCGGCGCTATGAAGGCAGTGCTCCGGGCAGCCCTTCTCTGCAGTCCCTGGGAGGTTCTAGGTGCCCATGAGGCCCCCTCGAGGAGCATCTCCTCACAACAAACGATTCCTCCATCAGCTAAGTATGGCGGACGGCACATGGTGACCATGATCCCAGGCGATGGCATCGGGCCAGAGCTCATGCTACATGTGAAGTCTGTTTTCAGGCACGCCTGTGTACCGGTGGACTTTGAAGAGGTGCACGTGAGTTCCAATGCTGATGAAGAGGACATTCGCAACGCCATCATGGCCATCCGCCGGAACCGTGTGGCCCTGAAGGG
>NW_016109920.1:2219-3394 GCF_001604975.1 Cebus imitator | reverse complement strand
CAGACGACATGATTGTATATCTTAGAAGACCCCATCGTCTCAGCCCAAAATCTCCCGAAACTGATAAGCAACTTCAGCAAAGTCTCAGGATACAAAATCACTGTGCAAAAATCACAAGCATTCCTATACACCAATAATAGACTTAAAGAGAGCCAAATCAAGAACGAACTGCCATTCACAATTGCTACAAAGAGAATAAAATACCTAGGAATACGGCTAACAAGGAACATAAAGGACCTCTTCAAGGAGAACCACAAACCACTGCTCAACGAAATAAGAGAGGACACAAACAGATGGAAAAACATGTTCATGGTTAGGAAGAATCAATATCGTGAAAATGGTCATACTGCCCAAAGTAATTTACAGATTCAGTGCTATCCCCATCAAGCTACCAATGACCTTCTTCGCAGAACTGGAAAAAACCACCTTAAACTTCATTTGGAACCAAAAGAGAGCCCGCATAGCCAAGTCAATTCTAAGCAAAAATAACAAAGCGGGAGGCATCACACTACTGTACTTCAAACTATACTACAAGGCTACAGTAATCAAAACAGCATGGTACTGGTACCAAAACAGAGATATAGACCAATGGAAAAGAACAGAGGCCTCGGAGGCAACACAACATATCTACAACCATCTGATCTTTGACAAACCTTACAAAAACAAGCAATGGGGAAAGGATTCCCTTTTTAATAAATGGTGTTGGGAAAACTGGCTAGCCATGTGCGGAAAGCAGAAACTGGACTCCTTACTGACACCTTACACTAAAATTAACTCCAGATAGGTCTTGACCTAACACCATAAAAACCCTAGAAGAAAATCTAGGCAAAACCATTCACGACATAGGCGTAGGCAAGGACTTCATGACGAAAACACCAAAAGCATTGGCAACAAAATCCAAAATAGACAAATGGGACCTAATCAAACTCCACAGCTTCTGCATGGCAATAGAAACAGTCATTAGAGCAAATCAGCAACCAACAGAATGGGAAAAAATTTTTGCAGTTTACCCATCTGACAAAGGGCTGATATCCAGAATTTACAAAGAACTAAGACAGATTTACAAGAAAAAAACAAACAAGCCCATTCAAAAGTGGGCAAAGGATATGAACAGACACTTTACAAAAGAAGACATACATGAGGCCAACAAACATATGAAAAAATGCTCATCATCA
>NW_016109920.1:0-1449 GCF_001604975.1 Cebus imitator | reverse complement strand
AGAGACGGGGTTTCACCATGTTGACCAGGATGGTCTCAATCTCTTGACCTCGTGATCCACCCGCCTCGGCCTCCCAAAGTGCTGGGATTACAGGCTTGAGCCACCACGCCCAGCCAAAAAGTTTTCATTCTTAATACCATCTCCACAAAGGCTTTTTAAGCTTATCTTGCAATATTTCAGGAAGTTTGAGTAAGCTAATCCCTCTTCTAATAGGCCACTATGGTCCTGTTTTTTTCTGATGACTCCCAAATAATATATTTGGTTGTTCTACCTTTCTTTATTCTAATTTGTTTTCTTTTAAGAATAGAGCATATATATGTAAATAAATGTAAATGTACACAGAATTATTTCATTGTAATGGCTAACACAAATTGATTCGCATCAGTCTTTGTTCAGAGTGCTTGGAATGCACATGTGCATTTTTAATACCTGTAACAACCATATATGTGCTATTTTCCCTGTTTTACAAATGAGAAAACTGGAGCAACAGTGAGTTTCAATTAATAGTAGTAGTAGAGCTGCGACTGAAATTCAGGCAGTATCTTTCCAAGAGCTCTCTGTGTCCAAGTGTGTATCACTAGGTTTACTAGAAAAGAATTTAGTAGCCTTAATAAGATACTATATTAACAGTGTAATTTTCAGGACAGGTGCAGTGGTTCCCACTTTCCCAGTCCTTTGGAAAACCAAGACAGGTTGGATCAGTTGAGGACAGGAGTTTGAGACCAACCTGAGCAATATAATGAGACCTTGTCTCAACAAAAAACAAATACAGATACTACAGACATGGGGCACACACCTGCAGTCACAGCTACTTGGGAGGCTAAGGTGGGAGGATCCCTTGAGCCTAGGAGTTCATAGCTGCAGTGAACTAAGATTGTGCCTTTTCACTCCAGCCTGGGTGACAGAGCAAGAAACTGACTCAAAAATAAATAAATAAATGGAAGTATAATTTACATACACAAAAAGTAAATCTTGAAGCAATTCAAATAATTTCTTACTCAACATTAGGAAAAACATAATTTAGTAAGATAGTAAGCCCTGTATCATAAAAGTTAAAGTAATGCTGATGGTTTTGTTTGCTTTGTTTTGGTTTATGTTTATAGCTTGAATGCCTATTCCTCTTTGATTAAATTATTTGTGAGCTGCAAAGTGCAGCTCAGGGTTTTTGTTTGCTTGTTTTTGTGTGTTTGGTTGTTTTTGCATGCTCTAGTTCCTTTAGAGCAATAAATGTGTTCATTCACTTTTTCATTCCATAAATATTGGACCACTTACAAAGTGACAGATGCTATGCTAAAGCTGGAGATAGAATGGAAAGCAAAGAATACACACGGGCTCTCTGCCCCAAAGCTTAGTTTAATAAACTAAGCATCACACAATGAATGTTTTGTTTCTTTTTTTATTTTATTTTTTATCTTTTTTTTTTTTTTTAAGACCGAGTTTCACTCTTGT
>NW_016109919.1:0-3396 GCF_001604975.1 Cebus imitator | reverse complement strand
TGTAATCCCAGCACTTTGGGAGGCCGAGGCGGGTGGATCACGAGGTCAAGAGATCGAGACCATCCTGGTCAACATGGTGAAACCCCATCTCTACTAAAAATACAAAAATTCAGCTGGGCATGGTGGCGTGTGCCTGTAATCCCAGCTACTCAGGAGGCTGAGGCAGGAGAATTGCCTGAACCCAGGAAGCGGCGGTTGCGGTGAGCCAAGATCGCGCCATTGCACTCCAGCCTGGGTAACAAGAGCGAAACTCTGTCTCAAAAAATAAATAAATAAATAAAATAAAATAAAATAAAATAAAATTTTATTTAGTCAATAAGTTATTCTTTGAATTACTTACCACAGGCATATCAGGTGAGAGAGGACTAAAGTCTTCAGAACATCGTTTACTTCCAGATGATAATTTTGTTGTATCTGCAACTTCACCATTGGGCAATATACCATCTGCAAACCATACTCTCTTCTGTTCTTTGGAGCATAGTCCTAGAATCAATTGAAAAAGTAAAACATTTTAATCTGGTAATATTGCAATGATTTAATGCCAAATAGATCAGGAAATGTTTTCAAAAGTCTTTTGCTATCGATTGGCACCCCCTGAATTCTCAGGGCTACAAAGGTCTAGAGAAATGGCCTTTTGTGACTCATCTGCCCTGAGTGGAGTCTGTTTCTATCTAATTCATACAAGAGGAGCATATTAGACCAGGAGTGGCCCTGGAAATCATATACTATGAAAAGGAATGGACAGGAGATCTATCTAATATCACAGCATATTAAACCAGGGGTGGCACTGGGAATCACTCTGAAGAGGAGAGGACAGGAGAGATTATACCTTAAAGACAAAGGGGGAAGAAGATTTAAAGCCTATATTATTGAGGGTAAGTTTGTGTGAGTGTGGAGAAGAGAATGAATAAAATTTAGGGCCTAAGGTACAGTGATGAAAAGTGGAGTAGACTGAAGCATATATATATGGCTTATATATATCTATTCTTTATATACATATATAGACATTTAAAAACTTAAAAAAGGTAACAGGATCACTTGAGATTTCTTAATATCACAGGACATTTCTTTTTTTTTTTTTTTTTTTTTTTTTAATGGTGTTTTTTTTTTTTTTTTTTTTTTTTTTTTTTTTTTTCTGAGATAGAGTTTTGCTCTGTCGCCAGGCAGGAGTGCAGTGGTGTGGTCTGGGCTCACTCCACCTCCTGGGTTCAGGTGATTCCCCTGCCTCAGCCTCCTAAGTAGCTGTGACTACAGGCGCCTGCTACCACACCTGGCTAATTTTTGTATTTTTAGTAGAGACGAGGTTTCACCATGTTGGCCAGGATGGTCTGGTCTCAATCTCCTGACCTCATGATCCACCCACCTCAGCCTCCCAAAGTACTGGGATTACAGGTGTGAGCCACCACGCCCAGCCAATTTTTGTACTTTTTTTAGTAGAGATGGGATTTTGCCATGTTAGTCAGGCTACCTCCAACACCTGAATTCAGGAGATCCGCCCACCTTGGCCTCCCAAAGTACTGGGATTACAGGTGTCAGCCGCCATACACGGCGTAGTATCCATCTTTTCTAATACATGTACCCAGGATCAACCAAGTGACTGGCACAGAGTAGATGCTCAATAAATCTGTTTAATGCATAAAACATTCCTAATTTATACATTAATACTTGCTTCTATGAGTATGTGCCACTCTATGAGAATTCTTAGTAATCTGGGATTCTATATTCTGTGTCTTCTGTTTAACACCTAGTACATTTATGTAAACGTAAGCATAAATATCATCGCATACTTTCTTGAATATTTGAAAATAATTAAATAAATATTAGTCTAAATTAAATTACGAAATCTCAGTTACACTTCCCCATACCAGTAGCTCTCAAAATGTGGTCCAGAGATCCTTGGGGTCTCCACGACCCTTTTAGGGAGTTGGTGAGGTCCTAGGTTTTTTTCATATAATTTATCAAAAATAACATATCACAACACACTGAATGTAGAACCAGATGTGCGAATATGTTTGTTTTCTATTAAGTCAGACATTAAAGAAATTGGCAAAAATGTAAAACAATCCCACTATTCTCACTAAACTTTTGAAAAAATTTTTCATAAAAATTATTTCTGCTAATGTAATAGCCTTACTTTGCAATTAGTTAATAAACATCTTTTAAATTTCTGAATTTTAATTTTAACGTAGTAATTATCAATAGGTATAACCCATAAACCCTATGGTGCTTTCGGGTTCTTAATAACTTTTAAGAGTATAAAGGGGTCCTGAGGCCAAAAGTATGAGAACCAGTCCCTTAAACTGGTATTTAAAACATGTAAAATCTGGGCCAGGCGCAGTGGCTCACACCTATAATCCCAGCACTTTGGGAGCCAAAGTGGGTAGATAACTTGAGGTCAGGAGTTTGAGACCAGCCTGACCAACATGGTGAAACCCCATCTCTACTAAAAATACCAAAATTAGCTGGATGTGGTGGCAGGTGCCTGTAATCCCAGCTACTTTGGAGGCTGAGGCAGGAGAATCACTTGAACCTGGGAGGTGGAGGTTGCAGTGAGCTGAGATTGCATCACTATACTCCACCCTGGGCGACAGAGACTCTCTTTAAAAAAAAAAAAAAAAAAAGGTAAAATCTCTCAGGTGTGGTGGTTTACACTTGTAATCTCAATGACTCAGGAGGATGAGATGGAAGGATTACTCAAGGTCAGGAGTTTGATACCAGCCTGGGCAAAATGGTGAGATCTCATCTCTAAAAAAAAAAAAAAAAAGTAATTAAAAAAAATTTTTTTTTAACAGTAAAGTCTAAACCAGGCATGGTGGCTTATACCTGTAATCCCAGCTACTTGGGAGGCTGAGGTGGAAGCATCACCTGAGCCCAGGAATTAGAGGCTGCAGTTAAGTGGTAATTATGTCACTGCACTTTAGCCTGGACAACACAGCAAGACTGTCCCAGTCACCAGGCTAAAGTGCAGTAGTGTAATCTCAGCTCACTGCAAACTCCGCCCCCCGGGTTCAAGCGATTCTCCTTCCTCAGCTTCCTGAATAGCTGGGACTACAGGTGCCCACCACCACGCTCAGCTAATTTTTGTATTTTTAGTAGAGACAGGGTTTCACCATGTTGGCCAGGATGATCTTGATCTCTTGACAGGGTGATCTTGATCTCTTGACCTCGTGATCTGTCCACCTCAGCCTCCCAAAGTGGTGGGATTACAGGCGTGAGCCACTGCGCCCAAACTCTCTATTTTTTTTTAAAGGGTGTTAAATTTAAAATATATTCACTGCCGTGCGTGGTGGCTCACGCTTGTAATCCCAGCACTTTGGGAGGCCGAGGCGGGTGGATCACGAGGTCAAGAGATCGAGACCATCCTGGTCAACATGGTGAAACCCCGTCTCTACTAAA
>NW_016109918.1:0-3398 GCF_001604975.1 Cebus imitator | reverse complement strand
CTGCATGTTCTTACTCATAAGTGGGTGTTGAACAATGAGAACACATGGACACAGGGAGGGGAACATCACATACTGGGGTCTCTTGGGGGGTGGGGGGGCTAGGGGTGCAATAGCAGGGGGTGGGGAGGTTGGGAAGGGTAACAGGAGAAATACCTAATGTAGGTGATGGGGGGATGGAGGCAGCAAAACACCATGGCCTGTGCATACCTATGTAACAATCCTGCAAGATTTGCCCATATTTTCAAGAACTTAATGTAGAATAAAAAAAGAAAAAGAAACTGGAAAAAGAACAAATTAAATCCTAAGTTAACAGAAGGAAGGAAATAATAAATATTGCTGCAGAGAGAAATGAAATAAAGAATAGAAAAGCCTGAACAGGCAAAAACTGGAAGCTTTCCCTTTGAAATCTGGCACAAGACAAGGATGCCCTCTCTCACCACTCCTATTCAATATAGTATTGGAAGTTCTAGCCAGGACAATTGGGCAAGAGAAAGAAAGAAAGGGTATTCAAATAGGAAGAGAGGAAGTCAAATTGTCTCTATTCACAGATGACATGATTGTATATTTAGAAAAGTCCGTCATCTCAGCCCAAAATCTCCTGAAACTGATAAGCAACTTTAGCAAAGTCTCAGGATACAAAATCAGTGTGCAGAAATTATAAGCATTTCTATACACCAATAACAGACAAACAGAGAGCCAAATCAAAAGAGAACTCCCATTCACAATTGCTATCAAGACAATAAAATACCTAGGAATACAACTAACAAAAGATGAAAGGACCTCTTCAAGGAGAACTACAAAACACTGCTCAATGAAGTAAGAGAGGACACAAACAGATGGAAAAAAACATTCCATGCTCATGGTTGGGAAGAATCAACATCATGAAAATGGCCATACTGCCCATAGTAATTTGTAGATTCAGTGCCATCCCCATCAAGCTACCAATGACCTTCTTCACAGAACTGGAAGAAAACACTGGAAAAAAACACTTCAAACTTCATATGGAACCAAAGGAGAGCCTGCATAGCCAAAACAATCCTAAGCAAAAATAACAAAGCTGGAGGCATCACACTGCCAGACTTCAAACTATACTACAAGGCCACGGTAATCAAAACAGCATTGTACTGGTACTAAAACAGAGACATAGACCAACAGAACAGAACAGAGGCCTCGGAAGCAACACCACACATCTACAATCATTTTATCTTTGACAAACCTGAGAAAAGCATTGGGGAAAGGATTCCCTATTTAATAAATGGTGTTGGGAAAACTGGCTAGCCATGTGCAGAAAGCAGAAACTGGATCCCTTCCTGACACCTTACACTAAAATTAACTCCAGATGGATTACAGATCTAAATATAAGACCTAACTGCATAAAAATCCTAGAAGAAAACCTAGGCAAAACCATTCAGGACATAGGCATAGGCAAGGACTTCATGGCTAAAACACCAAAAGCACTGTCAGCAAAAGCCAAAATAGTCAAATGCGATCTAATTAAACTCCAGAGCTTCTGTACAGTAAAGGAAACAGTCATTAGAGTGAACCAGCAACCAACAGAATGGGAAAAAGTTTTTGCAATCTATCCATCTGACACAGGGCTGATGTCCAGAATCTACAAAGAACTAAAACAGATTTACAAGAAAAAAACAAACAAGCCCATTCAAAAGTGGGCGAAGGATATGAACAGACACTTTACAAAAGAAGACATCAGTGAGATCAACAAACATATGAAAAAATGCTCATCATCACTGGTCATTAGAGAAATGCAAATCAAACCACAATGAGATACCATCTCACACCACTTAGAATGGTGGTCATTAAAAAATCTGGAGACAATAGATGCTGGAGAGCATGTGGAGAAATAGGAACACATTTACACTGTTGGTGGGAGTGTAAATTAGTTCAACCATTGTAGAAGACAGTGTGGCGATTCCTCAAGGACCTAGAAATAGAAATACCATTTGACCCAGCAATTCCATTACTGGGTATATACCCAAAGAACTATAAATTGTTCTATTATAAAGACACATGCATACGTATGTTCATTGCAGCACTGTTCACAATAGCAAAGACCTGGAACCAACCCAAATGCACATCGGTGATAGACTGGACAGGGAAAATGTGGCACATATGTACCATAGAATACCATGTAGCCATAGAAAACGATGAGTTCGTGTACTTCATAGGGACGTGGATGAATCTGGAAACCCATCATTCTCAGCAAACTGACACAAGAACAGAAAACCAAACACCGTATGTTATCACTCATAGGCAAGTGTTAACAATTAGAACACATGGACACAGGGAGGGGAGCATCACACATAGTGGTGGGGGGTAGGGGAGGGACAATAGGATTGGGGAGGGTGGGGAGGGATAATGAGGGGAGAAATACCAGATATAGATGATGGGGGGATGAAGGCAGCAAACCACCTTGCCATGTATGTACCTATGCAACAATCCTGCATGATCTGCACATGTATCCCAGAACCTAAATTACAATTAAAAAAAAAAAAAAAAGAAATTGGAAACAGAACAAAAGCTAAAATAGACAAGTGGGATCTAAAAAGCTTCAGCACAGCAGAAGCAAACAACTTATGAGCTTTTGCACAGTGAAATACACAATCATTAATGTGAACCGGCAACCAATAGAATGGGAAAAAATATTTGAAAGCTACCCATCTGAAAAAGGGCTAATATCCAGAATCTACAAAGAACTAAAGCAAATTGACAAGAAAAAACCCAATGAAAAACTGGGCAAAGGATATGACCAGACACTTTACAAAAGAAGACATTTATGTGGCCAACAAACATATGAAAAAATGCTCATTATCACTGGTCAGTAGAGAAATGCAAATTAAACCATATCGAGATACCATCTCACACCAATTAAAATGGCAATCATTAAAAAATCTGGAGACAACAGATGCTGGAGAGGATGTGGAGAAATAGGAACACTTTTGCACTGTTGGTGGGAGTGTAAATTAGTTCAACCATTGTGGAAGACGGGGTGGTGATTTCTCAAGGATCTAGAGATAGAAATACCATTTGACCCAGCAATCCCATTACTGGGTATATATGCAAAGGATTATAAATTGTTTATTATAAAGACACATGCATACGTATGCTCATTGCAGCACTGTTTACAATAGCGAAGACTTGGAACCAGCCCAAGTGCCCATCAATGATAGACTGGATAAAGAAAATGTGGCACATATACACTATGGAATACTATGCAGCCATAAAAAAGGATGAGTTCATGTCCTTTGCAGAGACATAGATGAATCTGGAAACCATCATTCTCAGCAAACTGACACAAGAACAGAAAACAAAACACTGCATGTTCTTACTCATAAGTGGGTGTTGAACAATGAGAACACATGGACACAGGGAGGGGAACA
>NW_016109917.1:0-3412 GCF_001604975.1 Cebus imitator | reverse complement strand
TCCCAGCAGCAGGAGCCCTTGCTGTGCCCCAGCTACCAGTCCTACTTCAAGACCATCGAGGAGCTCCAGCAGAAGGTGAGGGGGTGGGCGACACAGTGCCTCTAGCAGGAAGTCAGGAGAGAATCTGAGCTCTGATTGAGAAACAATGTGAGTTCTTGATGTGAATAAAAAGCTGAACACTGGCCTTTTTATTTTGTTTTCTTGAGGGCCCATCTAATCTTAGGCTTGGGACTGTTAGGTCTAAATATTTGCATAGTGTTAGTCTATGTGGAGGTAGCAGCACTTTGCATAAAAGAGCTGTAATTAAAAATGACCTCTGAATGCTTCCCTGCACTTGCCAAGCTCCAGATTATTATCCTTGAGGTGAGAGAAAAGGACTGAGTCCAAAGGAAGCTGGGGAAACGGAATCTTTTGTAAAGATTGGGTGGTTTTCTCTCTCCCTCATCTGAGCTTTTGGCTGCATGGACTGCTGGCTGCCTCTCTTCTGGGTTCCTACTTACCCTGACTTTATCGTCCTCACCTTCATGCCTCTGGGCTTTTTCTGGTGCACAGTGTCCAGTGAGAGGCTAAAATGTTTGGCTAAAATCGGGAAGATTGGAAATTACCTAGGACAAAGTAGTCCCAGTTGCCTGGGACATCTGGGAGCATGTGGCTTCTTCCCTGATCCGGCCCCTTGCAATTGCTAGTTTACCTATTTATCTATTCCACTTGATTGAAAGTTTCTTGAGGGCAGGATCAAGCATTTACCAATATTTGTGTCCTCAGCTCCTAGTATAATGCCAGAAACATAGTAGGTGTTTTTCATAAATGTCAACTATTATTATTATTGGCTTCTCAGTATTGCTTATTAGGAAAGAAAAAGATTATCTATTTATGCTTTTTGCATATTTTGATGTTCTTTTTCCAAATACAATTTTGGAAATAGTCATTGAGTGCCTATCGTATATGGAAAGCATTTAATAAGATAGACAGTGATTTCTCATCCTGATCCTTCCAAGGAAGTGAATTAGTAAGACTGCCATTGGTGAAAAATGACGAGGTCCTTGCTCATTCTTGAACGTTTTGGGTCTTCTAGATCCTGTGCGGCAAGTCTGAGAATGCCAGGCTTGTGGTGCAGATTGACAATGCCAAGCTGGCCTCAGACGACTTCAGGACCAAGTGAGTGGGAAGGGGGGTGTTGCTGTTCATTCCTCTTCTCTGGCTGTTCTCCTTCCCTTTAGCCTGTTGTCAACAGAAGCTAAACGCACATTGACTGAGCTATGTTCTAGATGCTTTCCCCAAGATTCACAGAGCCACTGCACACCATAGCTGAGATCCTTTCCCCAGGCTTTAGACTGCCTTCACTCCTCCTTCTCCTCTGTAAAGTGGCATCCCCAGTCATACTGTGAGTCAGCGTAGACATCCTGGTCCCTGATATTCTCCTATGCACAGAACCCATTCATGAGAATACAGAATGTGGGAAGTATATTATTTTGGAAATCTTAGAGTTTATCAGCTTTTATCCTAAATCCACTGGCTTTCTTTTTTCTTTTTTTAGAGACAGGGTCTTTCTCTGTCACCCAGGATGGAGGGCACTAGTGCAATCAGAGCTCCCTGTAACTTCAGATCCTCAGATTCCTGGGCTCAAGCAATCCTCCCACCTCAGCCTCCTGAGTAGTTAGGAATACAGGAGTCTGTCCACTGGATCTTTAAAAATAAAATTACCAGTGTCTTTCCCTCCAGAAACTACTGCTTGATGCCGAAAACCTAAACAAAAGAGATGGCTATAAAAATGACAAACCCTAATTTCTAATTGCCTGACAAACCAAACTAAAGCAGCATCAAGGCCAAGCCTGCTCCTGCTCACCCTGTCCCTGACCCTCCTATGATCACAGATATGAGACAGAGCTGTCCCTGCGGCAGCTGGTGGAGTCGGACATCAACGGCCTGCGCAGGATCCTGGATGAGCTGACCCTGTGCAGGTCTGACCTGGAGGCCCAGGTGGAGTCCCTGAAGGAAGAGCTGCTCTGCCTCAAGCAGAACCATGAGCAGGTGAATTCCCTGAAGAGTGATGGGCTCAGACTCGCCAGGGCCTATTTCACAACCGCCACAGGATCCCGGACAGGCTGTCAGTGGAGGCTCAATTAGCCGAGGAAGTAATTCTACATACAGAAAGGGATATGTAGAGATGAGTAACCTAAAGATCTGTGACATGAGATTAGGATTTTTCTGCCAGAGGCAGGAAGGAGAGTGAGGAAATTGGCAAGCCCAGTAATGAGGAACGCTGAGTAACAAGGCAGCAGCCACAGCCTCTTTGGCACCCAGGCTAGGGTGCACGCTGTAGCAGCCTTTTATTCCAATTCTCCATTTGTAGAGGAGAAACCAGGAGGGCATAGGCCCACCAGGAAGGGGGCTGAGCTGGAACAAAATGCAACTCTCCTCGTTCCTATCCAGAGCTCTTTCTGCTGTTCAGTGTTGCTTGGAAACGGCCTTGAGCAAAACACTCACTGTCACGGCTTAGTCAGTTGGACAAAAAGAAGACATGTATTTTATGCAACCAGCAATCTGAGAACAATGTAAACGGTGACAGTTAATATTAATCAAGTGCTTAGTATATGCCAAACATTGTGCTAAGTGCTTTAGAACTCCGGAGGCAGTTCTCATTTTAAGATGAAGAAATTGAGGCTTCAAGAAGCTTCTAAAGCAATGCATTAAGTGATAGAGATGAGGTTGAATTCAAAGTTGTCTGTAATCCTCCTAAGCCTAAGTACCAAGCTATGCTTAGCAGTGAAGTGAACGGATAGTTATTGCCTTCAACAAAATCTGTGCTGGTGGAATTGACAAATCACCCTTAAAGTCTCTTCTCTGCGAGGATGGCAGATTTTGAAGTAAGCATTCTGTATTTCCTCTTTAGCCAGACTCTCTTCTTTTTATTACCCATGCTTTAGAGAGCCATATGAGGCCATATGTAAACTAGCAAAAACACTGAACTGGGCATTTGGGGACCAGAGTTTAAATCATGGCCTGCCGTGTGTCACCTCTGAGTCCAAATTACTGAATCTCTCTAGATGAGAAGTGGTGCATGGAACACAAAGAGCAGAGAGAGCTCATGGGCTTGAAAGTACTTGGTAAAAAGTGAAGTATGCAGATTAGTCATTGAATATAGATCCTGGTTAATGAGAAGATCAGAGGGAACAAAATTTCTTGAAAGCTTAAGAATGATCAGAAATTGAATTGCATTCTCTTAAGGAGAGCAGCAAGATCCTTTGTGAGATTTAAAATGTTGCCCTTTCTCCATCAGGAGGTCAACACCCTGCGCTGCCAGCTTGGAGACCGCCTCAATGTGGAGGTGGACGCTGCCCCTGCTGTGGACCTGAACCAGGTCCTGAACCAGACCAGGAGTCAGTATGAGGCCCTGGTGGACACCAACCGC
>NW_016109916.1:0-3420 GCF_001604975.1 Cebus imitator | reverse complement strand
AAAAAAATAATAATTCTATGTTCCATCTTCCAAAGAAAATTCGCTATATGTGCCAAGGGTCAAACACTAGTATTCAATTGTTATTTAATAACAAAGCCTTCCATTCTTGTTTTGTTTTGAGAAGGAGTTTCGCTCTTGTTGCCCAGGCTGGAGTGCAATGGTGCAATCTCGGCTCACGGTAACCTCTACCTCCTGGGTTCAATCGATTCTCCTGCCTCAGCCTCCTGAGTAGCTGGGATTACAGGTTTGAGCCACCAAGCCCAGCTAATTTTTTGTATTTTTAGTAGAGATGGGGTTTCACCATGTTGGTCAGGCTGGTCTTGAACTTCCGACCTGAGGTGATCGGCCTGCCTCAGCCTCCCAAAGTGCTGGAATTACAGGCATGAGCCACTGCGCCTGGCCAAGGCTTCCATTCTTTAAGCACTTACTATGCAACAGGTACTGTGCTAGATATATTATTTGCAGTATTACCTTTTCTTTTCTTACAATAATCCTATAAGGTAACATATACCCCATTTTATAGGTTAGGAATTTGGGGCTTAGCTAAGTTACCTTGCACAAGGTTACCCATGTAGGCAAGAAGCATTACCTATCTTACATTAACTTATGCCACTTTTTTTATTTGAGACAGAATCTTGACCTGTCGCCCAGGCTGGAGTGCAATGGCATGATCTCAGCTCACTGCAACCTCCACCTCCTGGGTTCAGTCGATTCTTGTGCCTCAGTCTCCTGAGTAGCTGGGATTACAGGAGTGTACCACCATGCCCGGCTAATTTTTGCATTTTAGAGACAGGGTTTCACCATATTCATCAGCCAGTCTCAAACTCCTGACCTCAGGTGATCCATCTGCCTCAGCCTCCCAAAGTGCTGGGATTACAGGCGTGAGCCAGTGCACCCGGCCCATGCCACTTCTTAAGAAAATAATAAATAAAAAGCATGTATTTTTGGATTTTATTTTATTTTGAGACAGAGTCTTGCTCTGTCACCCAGGCTGGAGTGCAGTGGTACTATCTCATCAGCTCACTGAAACCTCAGTCTCCTGAGTTCAAGCAATTCTCATGCCTCAGCCTCCAAAGTAGCTGGGATTAATTTTTGTATTTTTTTTGTAGAGATGGGGTTTTACCATATTGGCCAGGCTGATCTCAAACTCCTGACCTCAAGTTATCTACCTGCCTCGGCCTGCCAAAGTGCTAGGATTACAGACATAAGCCACCAGGCCTGGGCTACTAGCAAAACTTGATCTGTCAGCTATTTCACAAATTTGACTAAGTTTAACAGCTTAAAACTACTTCACAATTAAATAGCTGGTTGCATCAGAGCAATCAGTCTTCTTGTTCTGAGTGACCTTAAGTCAATCAGAGAGGCCTAGAAGCTAGTTAAACTCTTTCAAGTCAAGAGATTACTCATCTAGAGTTAATGGAAACTATTATAGAAGAAATGCTGTGTGCATAGGATCATCCTTTTAAGGTATATGTAAAAAAAGCTCCTTAAAAGCTCAATAAGGCTGGGCGCTGTGGCTCACTCCTGTAAACCCAGCACTTTGGGAGGCCGACGCAGGCAGACCATGAGGTCAGGAGTTAGAGGCCAGCCTGGCCAACACAGTGAAACCTCGTCTCTACTAAAAATACAAAAATGAGACAGGCATGGTGGTGGGCACCTGTAGTCCCGGCTACTCAGGAAGCTGAGGCAGGAGAATCACTTGAACACAGGAGGAGGAAGTTGCAGTGAGCCAAGATTGCACCACTGTACTCCAGCAGTCTGGTCACAGGGCAAGACTCCATCTCAAAAAAAAAAAAAAAAAAAAAAGGCATCCTAATCCTATTACCAGCTTTTGTTCACTAATCCACAGAGCTGGAGAGGTTACTGGGTTACTGGTTGATGATGCCTGTATGCTCTGCTCCCTGACGCCAACCCTAGCTTTAATAGCAATGGCCCAAAGAGGGAGTTCCTGGAAAGCTGAAGGACCATCTAATGTGAACAGCTAGTACCTTTTCCCAGCCAGAAGCACCATCCTGTTCTCAGCATGGTTATGGTAATATCTTTAGGCCTCCTTACCTTCCTTACTAGACCCCTTTCTTGCCTTGTATCATCCTTTATGCCACATTTCTGTCTCTTTGCTGCCTACCATCTGTTCCCAGAAGATAAGAACATAAATGAGCTTTTAAGAAAATTTCCCACCAATTGAGGCATCTGGTGACTGTGATTGCTGGGCCTAGCTTACCTGTGGATGGTGAGGTATAGGCGCATGAGCTCAGTGAACTGAGCATCAGTGTAGCCTAACATGTTGGTGAAATTGTGGGACCAGTCCAGCTTAGAGTCAATGGCCCCAATACCACTGCCTTCTCTGTAGAGATTTCGGTAGATCTTTGCTGCAACACAAGGTAGCTTTGCGATTAGATCCATAGAGTCTTCATAAATCAACTGACAGGAGAAGAGCAAGATGGAGAAAAAAAAGGAAATATCAGCAAAGAAGAATTAGGCAGGGATACTGTCTGTTCTCCATGAACTGGGATATTTGGGTTGATGGTTAGTTATATAGTGGGTTGTTATATATAGAGTATGTTTGAAAGTATAGGATAACAATCATAACCATCTAACTGAATAACTATTATGACCCAGGCACTAAGTGATTTGTAATACTATCTAATGTACACTAAAACGTTATTCCCAATGCTTACTACTACAAAGTATATAATGACTGCCATTTTACAGATGAGGGAACTAAGGCTCATAGTATCATAGTATTAGGTTAAATGCTAAAGTCAGGTTTGAACTCTGATTATGTTTTTGAGACAAAGTTTCGCTCTTGTTGCCCAGGCCGGAGTGCAATGGCACGATCTCAGCTCACTGCAACTTCCACCTCCCAAGTTCAAGCGATTCTCCTGCCTCAGCCTCCCAAGTAGCTGAGATTACAAGCATGTGCCACCATGCCTGGCTAATTTTGTAGTAGAGATGGGGTTTCTCCATGTTGGTCAGGCTGGTATTGAACTCCCGACCTAAGGTGATCTGCCCGCCTCTGCTTCCCAAAGTGCTGGGACTACTGGTGTGAGCCACTGCACCCAGCCCTCTGATATGTTTAATCATGATCTTTTTCACTACACCATGACTTTACATTCAATGTGTTAAGACATTAGGTTTTGAGGCCGGGAATAGTTGTTTACGCCTGTAATCCCAGAACTGGGAGGCTGAGGTGGGTGAATCGCTTGAAGCCAGGAGTTTGAGACCAGCCTGGCCAACATGGTGAAACCCTGTCTCTACTAAAAATACAAAAATCAGCCAGGTATGGTGGCACAGGCCTATAATCCCAGCTACTTGGGAGGCTGAGGCACGAGAATCTCTTGAACCCAGGAGGTGGAGGTTGCAGTGAGTCAAGACTATGTCACTGCACTCTAGCCTGGGTGACATAGCAAGACTGAAAAA
>NW_016109915.1:0-3425 GCF_001604975.1 Cebus imitator | reverse complement strand
GCTCACTGCAACCTCACTTCCTGGGTTTAAGTGATTCTCCTGCCTCAGCCTCCCAAGTAGCTGGGATTACAGGTGTCCACCAAACATGCCTGTCTAATTTTTTTTGCATTTTCAGTAGAGATGAGGTTTCACCATATTGGCCAGGCTGGTCTTGAACTCCTGACCTCAAGTGATCTTCGCTCCTTGGCCTCCCAAAGTGGTGGGATTACAGGTGTGAACCACTGCACCTAGCCTCAGCTTCTAACAAAAGGCCTCAGGTACGAAGAAGAAAATGGTTTGAGCCTTAGCACTTAGCACACATAAAGAGTAAAAAGAGATCATTAGTGTTAGTTCACAGGAAAACAAAAAATGGAGAAGAAAAAGACAATTCTTTCATCTTGATTCTCTCCTTATCCCACCTACAGGTACACTAAACCTGGGTACTTAGAGAATTACTTTAAAATATTTATTAGCTTGTTTCTATTTTTTAAAGAGAGAAATAGCTTTACCTGGTCTCTCCACTTTTATAACTTCTGCTCCAAGATCTCCTAAATTCATAGTAGCAAAAGGTCCTGCCAGGACTCTACAATGTTAACAATGATAAATAAATTATTACCATTGTGAAAATTTTTATGTTAATTATTTTCTTAACAACCCATCAACACAAACAAGCTCATGTAATGCTAGTAAGAATCAAAACAGTTAAAACTGCAATTTGGACATATGTAATAGGAGCTTTAAAAATACCCCCTTTGATCCTAGAATTCTTTTTCTAGAATTTTATCCTGAGGAAGAAATCAAAACTGAGGGAAACATTTGTGTACAAAGAAGCCTAGTTTATAATAGTGAAAGACTAGAGGATGATTATGTAATTTATGTGACATCGATATAATAAAATACTATCTTATGTTTTTGTTGAATTTTGAATAACATAGGAAAATATTTAAAATATAACATTGTGTTTAAAATGTGGGTAAAACTGTAATTTCAATATGGTTCCAATTTTTGTTTCTTAAGATTACGCATAAATATAAGTTGGGAAAAGACAAATACTACACTAATTATCTCTTAGAATTATATTACAGGAATTTTCTTTTTTTTATGGTGAAAAGATACACATATATTTAGAATTAGCCAGCTGGACTCAGTTTAGATGATCCCAATTTTGTTGGCAACATCCAAAGAATCATAATCAGGATCCAGTCAAACACATGCCTTCTCTCCATCAGGCCGAATCAGGGTGTTGACCTTGGCCACATCAATGTCATAGAGCTTCTTCACAGTGTGTTTGATCTGGTCTTGTTGGCTTTGACATCCACAGTGAACACAAACGTGTTGTCTTCTATCTTCTTCATTGCAGACTCAGTGGTCAGCAGAAACTTGATAGCATAGTGGTCCAGCTTGTTTCTCTTCAGAGCACTCTTCCAAGGATATTTGGGCTGCCTCTGGAGTTGCAGTGCCTTGGGCACCCTGAAGGTGGGTGTTGTGTGGATCTTCTTTTTGTTGTGGCTGTGGACACCTTTCAACACTGCCTTCTTGGCCTTTAAAGCCTTCGCTTTGGCTTCGGTGTTAAGAGGGGCAGAAGCTTCCTTCTTTACTTTCAGCGCCATATTGTGAACATGTGAAAAGGCTTTTTTTTTTTTTTTTTTTGAGACAGAGTCTTGCTGTTTCACCCAGCCTGGAGTGCAATAGTAAGATCTCAGGTCACTGCAACCTCTGCCTCTGGGGTTCAAGTGATTCTCCTGCCTCAGCCTCCCAAGCAGCTGGGACTACAGGCGCCCACGACTATGGCTGGCTAATTTTTGTATTTTTAGTAGAGACAGAGTTTCACCATGTTGGCCAGGCTGGCCTTGAACTCCTAATCTCAAGTGATCTGCCCACCTTAGCCTCCCAAAGTGCTGGGATTGCAGGCATGAGCCACTGCACCCAGCCAGGAATTTTTCTTTTCTTATTTTCTTCTCTAAAATTTCAATATAAGCATATCAGTTCCTCTTAGAATTCAAAAAATTAAATGTTTTTGAGGAAAGGGAAAAACCCAATCACTAAAACATAGATAAACCAATACAAACCTTGTTAAATCCAGAATTTTTACACCTTCCAATGGCTTTATATTCTCCATATCTAGAAAGACACAGAAAATATTTCAAGATAATTGGTTACTAATTTTTACAAATTTTCACATACACCATTACAAGCTTGAAACAGATCACAAGGACTACAGTGATTCTTAGCATGGGAGTCCACAGACCACACAGCTCTAGTAAAGAATACTGGAAGCTCAACCAGATGCAGTGGCTCACGCCTATAATCCCAGCACTTTGGGAGGCCAAGGTAGGCAGATCACTGAGGTCAGGAGTTCGAGACCAGCCTGGCCAACATGGTGAAACCTCATCTCTACCAAAATACAAAAATTAGCTAGGCATGGTAGCACAAGCCTGTAATCCCAGTTACTCAGGAAGCTGAGGCAGGAGAATTTCATAAACCCAGGAGGCAGAGGTTGCAGTGAGCCAAGATCACACCACTGCACTCCAGCCTGGGTGACAAGAGAAAAACTCCATCTCAAAAAAAAAAAAAAAAAAAAAAGTTGTATTATTATAGCTGGGCATGACATGCCTGGAGTCCCAGCTATTTGGGAGGTTGAGGTGGGAGAATTGTTCAAGACCCGTGGTTGGAGGCTACAGTGAGCTATGATCACACCACTGCACTCCAGTCTGGGTGACAGAGGGAAAAAATAAAAACAAACAAAAAAAATAGAAAAGAATGACTTAGGTTGGAATATTTGGGGTTTTTTTCTGATTGTTTGTTTTTGGACATGGTCTCACTCTGTCACGCAGGCTTGAGTGCAGTGGCATGATCTCAGTTCACTGAAACCTCCACCTCCCAAGTTCAAGCAATTATCCTGCCTCAGCTTCCCAAGTAGCTGGGACTACAGGTGTCTGCCACCACACCTGCCTCATTTTTGTATTTTAAGTAAAGATGGGATTTCACCATGTTGACCAGGCTGGTCTCAAACTCCTGACCTTAAGTTATCTGCCTGCCTTGGCCTCCTAAATTGCTAGGATTACAGGCATGAGCTGCCGCACCTGGCCTTGGGTTCTTTTTTGCAGGAATTTGATTTTTTTTCCTTCTCTCCTTCTTCTGTACCCTATTTCTTCACTTTTATCCTCCTTTCTCCTGGCCTTCTCTTTATCCCACAGTGAGGGAGGGTGGTCAGGCCCAGGTTAATATCAGCCTCAACGGTAAAGCGAGGCAGGGGCTAAGGCAGGTCAGGATCAGAGCTAAGGGTCTGAATATTCCTTATTGGCTGTGTGCCCCTAAATAAGTTGCTTTACATCTCTGTGCCTCCATTTTCTGCTTTATAAATTATGAATAATACCATCAGCCTGTAGGGTTGTTGCAAAGATTAAATAAGCACAAGCAAAGCATTGAGAACTACGCCTGGCACT
>NW_016109914.1:0-3425 GCF_001604975.1 Cebus imitator | reverse complement strand
GACCAGGATGGTCTCGATCTCTTGACCTCGTGATCCACCCGCCTCGGCCTCCCAAAGTGCTGGGATTACAGGCTTGAGCCACCGCGCCCGGCCCACATAATATCTTTTTGATGTCACCTTTCAACCTAAGCTGAATCTGGTGACTCTCATGGCTTACACAGCTCCTCTGCTCACTCCCCTCCCTAACAGCCCTGATCTCTCTCTGAACTGTAAGCCTTTACTCACTTAATCTGTCTCCCCTCTAGACTCTGAGCCCCTTGAGGGCTGGGGCAGTCTAGCTGCACCCTCACCATACTTAGCACACAATAGGTACTTACCAAATGTGTGCTGAAATGAACAGAAATGGGAAGGCCTGATCCAGTTCCCTACATCATTCTGGCCAGGGCTGGGCTTGAATCCATGTCTCTTGCTTTAAGGTTGAAGACAACTCTCCCTGCCCTCTCATTCTCCTGATCAATGGCCAAAGGCCAAAATCAACCCAGATCATAGCTAAATATAAATTTGCTTTTCTGATCTAGGACCCAAATTAATGTATTTTGTTTTTCTCAAAGGTACCCTGTTATTTTCTAGAGCAGTTCAAGCCGACTAACCCACAAATCTTAACACTCAAGGGAGACTGGGGGCCCTGCTGGATCACAGGGGGCTCAAACTGGATCCAGAGGTGAGGAACTGGCGAGCTGTGGGCAGTTCACATTCTTCTGTGTGTGGGGGGTGGGGGTGGGGTGGGAGTGTTCAGTGGGGAACACTGAGGCTGGATTTTGCAGGGGCCAGAAAAGGAAGGGAGGATATGGCTTACACAAGTTCTGCCAAATCTACCATGCAACCCCCTTACAGCCTTTCTTTCATTCATCCACTCATTCATCCATTCAAGCAGGGGATGTGACAGTGAGGCAGATCCACAAGGTCCCAGTCTTTATGATGCTTCTGTTCCAATCCACTTTGGGATAAGCAGAGTCCCTTAGTAATATGAGGGGGTTCCAAGCAGAAAGGACCTCCCTGGCTCCCCGTGCCAGACAGACATCACATAAGGATGCTCGGGGCTTCTGCTGTGTTTAATGGCAGCCCCTTCCTTGGCTCTGGGACTCAGGCCCAAGTCCAGAACTGGTTTGAGGCTGGTGGTTAATCTGAGAATGCAACAGGAGATGCTCTGCTGTGCTCCCCAGCAGGGGCCCAGGGGCTCCTCAATTCTTTCTCTCAGCTGAATTCTCACCCAGCAGGCTCTAGACCCCATCTAAGCAATTACTAGTTGAGACCGGACCCACAGCCACCAGGAGGTGTGTGAGGCCCAAAAGGCCATCAACTCCGACAAATACTTGCAAGATGCCCTCTGGGTGGCCGGCTCTGGGTCAGTTACCCTGAGGGGGGTATGCCCAGAACCAGAAAGGAAGGGCACTCTTCTGCTTTCTAGAGCTGGGGTCTCCATGAAAGAGTTCTTGAAGGATGGAATGACCAGGCCTGGGCAAACTCTGACTTTTAGACAATTCTGGAGTGTGGGTACAGATGATCAGTGCTTGGCTGGTCAGAAAAGGGAAAGTCAGGAATGTGGGGGGAAGTGAAAATAAAATGTTTCTATTCTCTAAATTCACAATAGGGTTGATGAGGGAGCAGCCAGGCTCAGTGGCTCACATCTGTAACTCCAGCCTTTTGGGAGGCCACGGTGGAAGGATCGCTTGAGGCCAGGAGTTGGAGACCAGCCTGGGTAACATAGCAAGACCCTGTCTCTACAAAAAATATGTAAATTAGCAGGGTGTAGGGGCACATGCCTGCAGTCCCAGCTACTACACTCAGAAGGCTGAGGTGGGAGGACTGCTTGAGCCCAGGAGTTTGAGGCTGCAGTGTGCCACGATCATGCCACTGCATTCCAGCCTGGATGACACAGCCAGGCTCTGTCTTAAAAAAAAAAAAAAAAAAAAAAAAAAGACAGGATATTTTAACTCCCAATGAGTAGGAAAGATATAATGTCAGATTAAAATGACTGTGTTCTCATCGATCGAGGTGGTTCATGCCGATAATCCAAGCACTTTGGGAGACCGAGGCGGGTGGATCACTTGAGGTCAGGAGTTCGAGCTTCCAAACACTGTGAAATCCGTCTTTACTAAAAATGCAAAAATTAGCCTGGTGTGGTGGTGCATGTCAGTAGTCCCTGCTACTCTGGAGGCTGACGCAGGAGAATCACCTGAACTAAGGAGGCGGAGGTTTAAGTGAGCTGAGATCCTGTCATTGTACTCCAACCTGAGTGACAGAGGGAGACTCTGTGTCAAAAAAAAAAAAAAAAAAAAAAGATTGTGTTCTCCAAATCCGAGCCCCACCCTCTCCCACAAAAGGACAGCTGACAATCTTGCATGATTCCCAAAGCCTGGATTACATCAACCACTGGGCGGATATTAAGACCCAGCTCTGGCATTCCGTTCCAAGGCCTCTGTGTGCCCTCGGAGTAGCCATGATGAGCAAAGCTCACCCTCCCGAGTTGAAAAAATTTATGGACAAGAAGTTATCATTGAAATTAAATGGTGGCAGACATGTCCAAGGAATATTGCAGGGATTTGATCCCTTTATGAATCTTGTGATAGATGAATGTGTGGAGATGGTGACTAGCAGACAACAGAACAATATTGGAATGGTGGTAATACGGGGAAATAGTATCATCATATTAGAAGCCTTGGAATGAGTATAAATAATGGCTGTTCAGCGGAGAAACCCATGTCCTCTCTCCATAGGGCCTGTTTACTATGATGTAAAAATTAGGTCACGTACATTTTCATATTAGACTTTTTGTTAAATAAACTTTTGTAACAGTCAAAAAAAATTTTTAAAAAAGGACCCAGATCTGAGGAAAGGAGAGGTTCTTGGAATCCCACAGGGCTGCCCAGTCCTCACACGCATCCGGGTGTTTGCTCACCATGCTTCCCATGGCACTCTGACACTCACGCTCATTATTCACACTCAGGTTAGGCATCTCCTCCTTCCAGCAGGGCTGGCTTCATGGGGGGAGACCTGTGAGGCCACAGAGCCCTGTGCTCAGTAGGGCCCTGTGCTTGGTTTAATGCTCTGCTACTGCCATCTTGAAATCTGAATGAGAAGCCTTGCATTTTCGTTTTGCACTGGGCCGTACAAATAATGTAGCATGATTCCATAACATCTTTTTCTTTTTTAAAGAATTTTATTGGCCGGGCGCGGTGGCTCATGCCTGTAATCCCAGGACTCTGGGAGGCCAAGGCGGGCGGATCACCTAAGGTCGGGAGTTCAAGATCAGCCTGACCAACATGGTGAAACTCTGTCTTTAAAAAAAAAAAAAGAATTTTATTAACCGTACTACTCCTTGCAAAGTAGGGTGAATTCATAGGCAGTGTGCCCAGAGTTGGCCCATAGTATCTTTTTTTTTTTCCACTCAGAAAACGATTCGGTTTCAATGCACATAATATCTT
>NW_016109913.1:0-3429 GCF_001604975.1 Cebus imitator | reverse complement strand
GGGGACCCCCATTTGTTTTCCCCTTTGCATGTATCTCACGTAATCCCCTCAGTACCCCACAAGGGCAACGCCTGGGCATCGTTTTACAGATAAGGAGACCGTAGCTGGGTGTGGGGGTGGGGACGGTTTTCAGAGCTCTGCCCAAGGTCCCCCGCTGGGTAGTGGCAGAGGAGGATTCCAGGCGGGGTCAGGTGGTGCCCGGTGGCTGGGGTCTGCCACTCAGGCCCCTCACGTCCATTTCCCACCTGCCCCGCCCCAGCTGTCCATGCAACAGCATCTGGACTCCCTGTTCGACAACCACTCCTGGGTGCTGATGACCCGGAACTCCAGCCCACCCTGGCCTGAGGAGCTCGACCCCCAGCACCTGTGGTGGGAATGGTACCACTCGAGGTTCACCATCTTTGGGACCCTTGCCTTCTTCCTGGTTATGAAGGTGGGCCCCCCGGACCCCAGGTGTACACAGAGACAGGGCCAGCTTTGGTGGGAGGAGGGTGCCTTCTCGCAGTTGGTGGCATGGAGCCCAGGCCTCCTACCCATACTTCATGATGTGCTCCCTGCTCCCCACATGGTCCAGGGCAAGTGGCTTCAGCTCTCTGGGCCTCAGTCTTCCCATCTTTAAAATGGGGTGGTTACTGGGAAGGCTGAGGAGGGAAAAAGGAACGTACCTGGCACAGTGCCAGGCACACAGTGGGCATTTCTTAGGGTGAGGACCCTCCTCTAATGCCAGACTCTGACAATAGGCGCATGGCCAGGCACCCTCTTTCTCTCTAGGATGGGCCCCTGTCCCCTGTCCTGTCCTCCCTTATCCACACCTCGCCCAGCAGCCTCTAGCCTCTGCCCTGGGCTCCCCCTCTCACAGTTCTGGATGCTGATTCTGGCCACCACCATCCCCATGCCTGCTGGGTACTTCATGCCCGTCTTCGTCTTTGGTGAGTCTGGGGCCCTGAGGTTCTGAGAGTTTCGGGGTTCTTGGGGCAGGGCCATGGTTCCTGGTTCACCCTCTTCTGGGGTGGTACTGAGGATGGTCCTTAGGGATGGAGGGCTATGGGGGCTGGGTCAGCCTGGCTCCCCCTCACCCTAAGTCTGTGGCCAGGAGCTGCCATCGGGCGCCTCTTGGGAGAGGCTCTTGCTGTCACCTTCCCTGAGGGCATCGTGACTGGAGGGATCACCAATCCCATCATGCCCGGAGGGTATGCCCTGGCAGGTGAGTGGGTCAGAGCCCTGCTGGGTGGGCAATGTCATGGGGCTGGACTGGACCTGGAGAATCGGCCAGTGGTTCCCCAGGGCCAGAGCAGCCACCGAGCCCTGCATTGTGGGGGCTTGTCCCTCCTGAGCCCCACCATTCCCTGAGCTCCGTCGCTCCCTCATGGCTTCTGTCCCGTCACCAGCTCTGTGCCCTCCCTTATACCTCTCTTCTCACTAAGCCTGGGCCTTGGGGCACTTCCCACAGTGCCCAGACTGTGGCCTCTTACAAATGCTACCTTAGTCCCTGGCCGCAGCCAGGCTAGTTATGCCTTCACATGAGGCCGGCTCCTGACCGCTGGCCCCCTGACTCCTGGCCTGAGCCACGCTGCCTGACTCTGCCCCTGCAGGGGCTGCGGCCTTCTCAGGGGCTGTGACCCACACCATCTCCACGGCCCTGCTGGCCTTCGAGCTGACTGGCCAGATAGTGCATGCGCTGCCCGTGCTGATGGCGGTGCTGGCAGCCAACGCCATTGCACAGAGCTGCCAGCCCTCCCTCTATGAAGGCACCATCCTCATTAAGAAGCTGCCATACCTGCCACGGATCCTCGGCCGCGACATTGGGTGAGCAGCGCCCACCTCAGGCTGGCTGAAGGGGGTCACAGTGTTTGGGCTTGGCTGGGGGTGGAGGGCACCTCCAAAAAACGCCACCGCAACTGACCTTGGACATGGGGGCTGGGAGGGGTGACACCAGCTGTGCTCCGGTCTCCACTTCCCCAGTGCCCCGGGTGATCTTGGGCAAGGCCTTGGCCTTTAGGCCTCAGTGTCTGTCTAGCGGTCAGCCGGTCCTCACAGCAGGAGCATGAATATTGTTCTGTGTGCAGGGTGAGGAAGCCGGGGCTCAGAGAGGGGCCGTGTCCTGCTCCAGGTGACGTGGAGACTCAGCATCAGATTCCAGAGTTCTCCGCCCCTCTCCCCACTCCTGAGTCCTCGCTGGGACTTTGGGAGCGGGAGGTAGAACGAGGATAGAAATGGGCTTTGAGGTCTTCACTCAACCAGACAGTACCAGAGCGGCTTCTGGCGCCAGAGAAGCAGACCGAAGAGACTCTGAGAGTCCCTGGGTCTGAGGCCAGGATCCAAGCACACGCAAGCTGCTGCCTTGCTCTGAACCTGTTTCCCCATCTGTAAAATGGGGCTGTTTATCCCAGTGGTTTTCAAACTTTGAGGTTTTTCCTTGGGGGCAACATACACTTTTTAATCAAATGGAATTCTCCAGAGAAGGCAACTGGGTAAAACAGACCCAAGTGGAGCTGGTCTGGGGGACAGGGGGACGGACCCAGGGGACTGGGGATTCGGACCTGGGCCATCAGGGACGTGGTCCCCAGGTTACCACAATAGGTTCTAGGCGTCCCTCATTCCAGGAACCTCTCCAGCCCTGCCCACACTCCAGAGCCGTGGGTCTCTGGTTCCAGCAAAGCTCCCACCACATCCCCCTGCCCGGCCTGGGTCTGACATCCTTGACTCTGGGACCTGATGGGAGGCCCTCTGCCCACAGCTCCCACTGCGTGAGGGTGGAGCACTTCATGAACCGCAGAATCACCATGCTGGCCAAGGACATGCCACTAGAGGAGGTGGTCAAGGTCGTGACCTCCACAGACGTAGCCGAGTATCCCCTGGTGGAGAGCACAGGTGCCAGCCAGAAGGGAGGAGGAAGTCGGTGGGGGTGGGGGGAGGGTGTGATGCCCTCTGCCCCCTGCTTGGACCTGCGAGGCAGACAGGATCTGCATCCAGGCTCTGTGGCTTAGCAAGCAACCGTGTGACCTTGGGCAAGTCACTTTGCCTGAGCCTCAGTTTCCTCATCAGTAAAATGGAGATCACCGCCTTCCTCCCTTGGGGTGATTGACTTGTCAAAAGAGAGAGGGCTGGGCGCTTGTAAGGCAGCCCCTGGGCAGCTGCTGGGGTAGGAGCATGGGGGCTTCCAGAAGCTTTGCCCTCAGGCCTGTTTCTTTGTAACGCGCCTCCCTCCCTCTCCCTCTCCACCTGTCAGAGTCCCAGATCCTGGTGGGCATCGTGCGAAGGCCCCAGCTGGTGCAGGCCCTCCAGGTTGAGCCTTCTTCCTGGGCTCCGGGACATCAGGTGGGTACTCTTGAGGGACGTGGGGATGGGGTGGGGGTCGGCCAGCAGGGCTGGGAGGGGATGGGCCTGCTGATCTCCTGAGGGAGAGGTGGTCTGAGAGAGGCAGCCTGG
>NW_016109912.1:0-3431 GCF_001604975.1 Cebus imitator | reverse complement strand
AGGACATGAAGGGGTAATATATGGGATATAACACAACCGTATGTTCATTGCCTGTGACCTTTGTGGACTGCCTGAATTCTCACCTGGGAGTGAATGGAGCAATGGGGCTAAGGTCATTGGGGGATGTTTGGTTTTTGTGGTGTATGTGGCAGTTTCTCTGGGGCTGGGGGAGTGTTAAGGATAAGAAAGCAAATGAGGCTGGGCACAGTAGCTCGCGCCTGTAATCCCAGCACTTTGGGAGGCTGAGGAAGGTGGGTCACGAGGTCAGGAGTTCAAGACCAGCCTGGACAAACTTGAACCCGGGAGGCGGAGGTTGCAGTGAGCCAAGATGGCACCACTGCACTCCAGCCTGGGTGATAGAGAGACTCTGTCTCCAGGTAGGCGGGAAGCAAAAAAAAAAAAAAAAAAAAACAAAAAAAAAAAAAAAGAAAAGAAAAAACAAAGAACCCGGAATGTTCAAGATTAATGGGCTCTAACTGGATCCACTTTGCCATGATTACCCCAGGCACTCAACAATCACATTTGAGACTTCAGGAATGCACCACACAGAACTGATTAAACATTATACCACGCATGATATGTTTATACCACCCCTCCCTTGCCCTCTGCCCCAGCACACTCTCTATAGTACAGGTAGGGTAGATCTAACTATTGGAAGGAATCCCTAACACTTTTCCAGGGTAGAATTCTGGCTAGTCCAAAAAGGGTCCTTCTTTTAAGGGTTTTGAGAAACTAGACACTGCAACTTTATTAGTATCGGCGACGTTTGTTTGGAGCGAATTCAGCTCCAGAAGCTGAATGCAGGTTGAATGCAGGAGGAGTTCCACCAATTGCCCCAATTCCTTCCATTGTAGCAGCCTGACCAAAGCGCTCAGTTGTTGGTGGGGTCTTAAAGAGAAAAAAAAGAGCAATATTGTAAGAGTCATTGTTCTAAGCTTCCCACCTACCTATAGTACCTCCACTGGAGGCCATTTCCATTCAACTATTCAAGGATCCTGATAGCAGGAGTGAGTGATCAAGTCTGTTTAGAGGATAACCCCAAAAGGTTGTCTGAATTAGGGACTTAACCAATCATCTTACCTTTAACTTTTTAGCCACTAATGACTAAGCAACATCACATACAATCCTAAATTCCTAGGTTAGCTGTTATAGCCAAATCCTTTTTCCTGAGCTAAGTATCTACACAAGGGCAGGCTATCTTAAAATATCCAGTTTTGGCTGGGTATGGTGGCACATGCATGTAATCCCAGCTACTCAGTAGGCTACGGCAGGAGAATCACTTGAACCCAGGAGGCGGAGGTTGCAGTAAGCCCAGATTGCACCATTGTACTCCAGCGTGAGCGACAAGAATGAAAACTCTGTCTCAAAAAACTATCCAGTTTTGGCATTATCAATTTTTTTCTTTTGGTTCCCTGACCGGGAAACGGGCATGATTAATTTTTAACACCACAACCAAAGCAACCTCAGGATTGCAGGAGCCATGAAGTATTTGGATTCACAACTATTTTATGTGATAATGCCTACCCTGCGTCAACTTCCCTCCAAAACACAACCTGTCACCCATAGTAGCAACTACACAGTCAGACTGGCCAGTCAGACAGTGGCATTTACTTAACTCCTAGATTAAGTATAGAGTCCGAGTTTGCTCAAGATTCAAAAATAGAGACCTTGAGGTTACATTTAATGGATATCAGCAGTCCTCAAGACTGCTATCTGGGCCAGGCGCAGTGGCTTACACCTACAATCCCAGCACTTTTGGAGGCTGAGGCGGACAGATCATCTGAGNACTTTTGGAGGCTGAGGCGGACAGATCATCTGAGATCAGGAGTTCAAGACCAGCCTGACCAACATGGTGAAACCTTGCCTCTAAAATACAAAATTAGCTGGGAATGGCATGCCTGTAGTCCCAGCTAGTCAGCTGACGCTGAGGCAGGAGAATCACTTGAACCCAGGAGGCGGCGGCTGCAGTGAGCCAAGATTGCGACACTGCACTCCAGCCTGGGCAACAAGAGTGAAACTCTATCTCAAAACAACAACAACAACAACAACAACAACAAAAAGAACTCCTCTTCAAACCTTACCTCTCCTTCTCATGAATTCTTTTTTCTAAAGTGCTATTTCACAACACAGGAAAATTGGTTATAACCGGTATCCTAGCAGACAATTCATGGTGAGTCAGGCTTATCACAACTGGCCTGGTACATCATGGGTACATGGGAGATATACCGCATCAGGGAAGGTTCCCTTGAATCCTTCCTGCTGTCGCCGCATCATTTCTTCCTGCTGTCGCCGCATCTCTTCTTCACGGCGCCTGCGCTCTTCCTCCTGCCTACGGAGAGTCATCAAGGCATTAAGACAGAGGCATTTCAGAACTTGAGCAGATTAATAGGGGATTCAGCCAAGGAGACAGGCCTACTGAAAACTATCACAGTTCACCAGGAAACTCACTGTTAAGTGTGCCTAGCCCTGAGGCAATCCCCAAAGGAACCTCATGAGACCAGTACTCAGTTGCTTTCTTTTTAGCAGGTTAACTCCCCGAACCATGGGCAGCTAAACATCTCCAAACCAAATAGAGAACCCGAGAAGCAGCCAGGAAATATTTGCCAACATGTTTACAAATGCATGAGGTAGCATGGCAGTAGGAAAGAGGAATGAGACATTACCTTTTAGAGTTGTCAGGGAAAAAGAGTTCGAGAAAAGTTACCTGAGCTCCAGCTGCTTTCGTTTTTGCACCTCTTGGTTATGCAGCTCTTCCATCCTCCGAAGTTCTTCTTGGCGCCTCATCAAATCTAAGGAAACAACAGACTGAGAACATTTCTCATTGCCTTCATATAGATCTAATGACTTTCTATCAATAAAGATCCAGAGGGCAAAGAGGATGTAATTCCTTTGGTGCCACCTGTGGTGTCCAGATTCCAAAATGAAGTTGAACCTATCATTTCCTTCTCCACAGAATCCAGCATCTCTGCCACATCTCCAACCCTATTTATGTACCAAAATCAACACAGAATACTTCTAGGTATAAAATCAGAGATCTAGGCCTTTCTGGTAATTGATACAAATAAACTCATTTTAAAAAGTCATTTTGTCCTTTCAGATTTAAGACTTATAGGCCAAGACTCACCCTGTCTCATTAGCATGACCTGGTGTTCATGGCGTGCAGCCTCCATCTCCATCTCTAGCTTCTCACGAGCCTCCTTGATGTTGCGGTCCACTTGGTCCTGCTGCTGCTTCTCCATCTCAATGAGTGCCTTCCAGCGCATGGCATACTCATACTCGAAGGAGCCAGGCTGTGCAAATCTGGGTGGCTGCTCTCGTTCCCTATAGGCAAGGTTCCTAGGTTACTCTTTGTCCAGGATTACCCCAGCTAACTATTGCATTCCTTCTGAGGACCAAGACAATGGCTGCCAGTGAACATGTGCAGCCAAGAC
>NW_016109911.1:0-3433 GCF_001604975.1 Cebus imitator | reverse complement strand
AGAGTGAGACTCTGTCTCAAAAAAAAAAAAAAAATTATAAGCAATATGTAATTTAACCATTTAACATACAATTTGACAATATAATACAAAGAATCACTGGTCATCAAAAGTTATCATAAAGAAACTGAATAAAAAGCTGGGCATAGTGGCTCGTGCCTATAATCCCAGCACTTTGAGAGGCTGAGGCAGGCAGATCACTTGAGGTTGGGAGTTCGAGACCAGCCTGACTAACATAGGGAAACCCCGTCTCTACTAAAACTACAAAATTAGCTTGACATGATGGCACATGCCTGTAATCCCAGATACTGAGCAGGCTGAGACAGGAGAATCGCTTGAACCCATGAGGTGGAGGTTGCGGTGAGCTGAGATTGTGCCACTGCGCTCCATCCTGGGCAACAAGAGCAAAACTCCATCTCAAAAAAAATAAGTGTGAATAAAAAAGACATAAACTGGAAAACATATCTACAAAACATGCTATTAACCAAAAATGAGTATCCAGAATATATACAAGAAATTTCTACAAATCTTAGGAAAAAGACAGATTAATACAAAAAGGATCAAAATGGCATTACATAGAAGAGACACTAATGACCAATAAACATATGGAAAAGTAATCATCTTCAATAACAACCAGGATAATTCAATTTAAAGTGATAAAATAAGATTTTATTCTCATCAGATTATTAAAAAATGAAAAAATCTTATCATAAGGAAAGATGGTGGAACAAAAGTACTTCCCACATAAACTAATACAACACTTGGAAAACAGTTTGACATCACTTGGCAAAGCTGAGTAAGCATGTACACCACGATCCAGCAATGGTATTCCTAAGTGTGTTTCCTAACAAATCTCTTGCACATGTAAGTCTTCAGATGTAAATATTATTGTCACAATTGTATGTTTAAGTATAAACACATTGTATATATTCTATGTTTATAAATACCGTTTTAAGGGAAAAACTTAATGGATAGGTTGAAAAGCATAAAGGTCACTGTTAAAGAATATATTAGTGAATCAATACAAATCAAGGCCAAAGAAATATATATAAAGGCAGTATAAATGGAAAAACAGATGAAGAGACACAGGAGATAATACAGACTTTTTATGTCAGTTTAATAGGAGAGGGAAAGAAGGAAATGGTAACAAGGTAATATTTTGAAGAGATGACTACCAATAATTTCCTATCACTAAAAAGAAAGATGTAAGTCCTCAGATTAAAAAATACTACCAGAAGCAAGGCATAAGGGGAATAAAGGTAATCATATCTGAATTTATCACAGTAAAAATTTAGCCTATTAGAGGAAAATATTACATTTTCAATTAGAGGAATGTAATATTTTCCTCTAATGGAAAGGAACAAGAATCATCTATCAAAAAGAAAACAGTGAAGAAAATCTTCATGGCCTTGTGGCAGGCAAAGATATATTAAAAGGGATAACAATGTACAGTTGGCCCTCTGTGTTGGGTGGAAGGGGTGAAGAGGGTTGAGGTTTGGTTCCAGGATCATGGCAGATACCAAAGTCTGCAGATGCTCAAGTCCCTTATATAAAATGGCACAGTAAGTTGGTTTCAACCAACTGTAGGTCTCAACCTATTAATACGGAGGGCCAACTATACATATTTTAAATCTATGATTGGTTGAGTCTGCGGATGCAGAATCCACAGATATGAAGGGCTGACTATATATATGGGCTGATTCCATTTATGTAAGATTCAAAAATAGGCTAAGGAAGAATTTCTTACTCAAGTCCCAACAAGTGTGAAGCATTAAAAAGAAGATGAATACATTTGACTACATTAATCATTAAGAACTTCTGTTCACACAAAAGAAAACGAAAAAGAGGGCCGAATAAAGTGGAAAAAGACACTTGTAGTTTGTAGAATATGCAAAGTCTCATATGCAAAGAATAAAGAACCCTTACACATCATTAAGAAAAATACAGACCAACAGAAAAACAGACAAAAGATTTGAGCAGGCAATTTACTAAAGAATTTCAGAAAACCAATAATGACATGAAAATGTGTGTTAAAACTCATCAGTGAAGAAAGAAATGTGGTCGGGCATGGTGGCTCATGACTTTAATTCCAGCAGTTTGGGATGGTGAGACAGGTGGATCACTTGAGGGGTTCAAGGCCAGCCTAGCCAACATGGTGAAACCCCATCTCTACTAAAAATATAAAACTTAGCCGGGCATGGTGGCACGTGCTTGTAATTCCAGGCTGAGGCGGGAAGACTGCTTGAACCCAGGAGGCAGAGGTTTCAGTGAGCCAAGATCGCGCCACTGAACTCCAGCCTGGGTGACAGAGAGAGACTTTGTCTCAAAAAAAAAAAAAAAAAAAAAAAAAAATTATATGAAAGATCAAAGAGAAAAGTATAACCAAAACATGCCTGAAGAAAAGGTGGAGGGATGTGTCCTACCAGAAATCAAGATTTTTTATATAAACAAGAGTGAATAAGGCAGGGATAAAAAGGCTTAATGTAACAAGAAAGACCCATGTATATATGAAACCTGAATATATGACAGAGGAGCATTGTTGATCGATGAAGAATAAATGGAGTTCTCATGTGAGAGGGAAACATAATTTTTTTTTTTTTAGAGATGGTGTTTCCTGCTTCCCTATGTTGCCCAGGCTGGTTTTGAATTCCTGGGCTCCAGCAACCCTCCGGCCTTTATCTCCCAAAGTGGGATTATAGGCATGAGCTACCACACTCAGCCAACTTGTTTTCTATATAGAAAAGATAACTAATCTCCATCTCATACTATTCATAAAAATCAATTAAAGTTGCATTAATAGGGCTTTAATAAGAAAGTGAAAACAAAAATTCTTGGGAGTCTGAGATCAGCATGGGCAACATGGCAAAACCCTGTCTCCACAAAAAATATAAAAAGTTAGCCGGATGTGATGGCACATGTCTGTAGTCTCAGGAAGCTGAGGAGGGAGGATCACCTGAGCCTAGGAGGTAAAAGCTGCAGTGAGCCATGATTGTTCCACTGCACTCTAGCTGGGATGACTTTTTCTGTCTTAAAAAAAAAAAAAAAAAATTGGAATTAAAATACAAAATTGTGCTAGGGAAAGGTTTCTAAAGATGCAAAAAGTATAAATCATACAGAAGAAAGATAAAAATGTTTGGCAGAGTGCTGTGGCTTACGCCTGTAATCCCAGCACTTTGGGAGGCTGAGGCAGGCAGATAGATCACAAGGTCAGGAGATCGAGACCATCCTGGCTAACACAGTGAAACCCTGTCTCTACTAAAAATACAGAAAATTAGCCAGGTGTGGTGGCACGCACCTGTAGTCCCTGCTACTCGGGAAGCTGAGGCAGGAGAAGCACTTCAACCTGGGAGGTGGAGGCTGCAGTGAGCTGAGATCATGCCACTGCACTCAAGCCTGGATGACAGAGTGAGACTCTGTCTCAAAAAAAAAAAAAAAA
>NW_016109910.1:0-3451 GCF_001604975.1 Cebus imitator | reverse complement strand
ACAGTTGGCACTGCGAGATGCACTTTTGAAAAAGAGAAGAAGAATGAAGTAACTTCCCAGCAAGTGTTCCATTCCAAGAAGAATGCTCAGTTTGTGTCATTACTCTGAAAATTAGTAAATCAAGCATGTTTGTTTACATTAAAAACTTCAGAAGCACTGTGAAAACTTATGAAAATGTGGCAGCAGTTTGGTGTTTCTATTTTGGAGACGGCTAATGGTGTGAATGTTGATGTAAATAGTGGTGGTAGTATAAAATCATTTCATTTATCATTCATGCAAAAAAAAGTATTGAGTGCCGATTAATTGTCACTGTAAATACAAAATGATGAGCCGTCACCCCTTCACTCCAGGCATTGACAGCTTAGTTGTGGGTGTGGACACACGTGTGTATTTACAGTGCAGTGTAAATAGTTCTCTAGGAGAGGTAGGTCCATATTTCTATGAGGTCACTGAGGCCTTATGGATAGGAGTTATATGTTCTTGTAAAACAAAACAAAACAAAACAGGACAGTGTTACAAGAGTAAGAGATTCTTACTTGTACATAGGCTTACCTGCTGAAAACAGGCCCCTGCTGTACAGATTCTGGGTACATAATTTAGCTCTTTTAGTCAATCCAAAAGATTTAAATGACCCCCTCTTTTTTTTTTTTTTTTTTGAATGCCATGTAAAGCCTTTTTGGTTAAGAGCTCATTTTTAAAGTTGCCTTAAGTATGAATAGTACCTTTGGAATGTATTTAGTTCATTATTTGAGCTGCCTTCATACTGGTTTCCTCAGCCTTCCTTCACCCTGTAATATTTTCAGCCCACTGTTTACCTTGCCTCAATAAAAAGTTTCTAATGCCAAATAGGTACCGTTGTGTGTGGAGTGGTGTGTGATGTTCTGCCTTCCACAGGCATGCTGCATCCATTTCGGGGGACAGCCTCTTTACATGCAAGTTGTTGCATTTGGAAATAGTTTGCTGCCTTTTGCTTCAGATTTCTTAGATAATGTGGTAGATGTTACCTCAAGTTAGAGTAAAGGGCAGTTTTCTGCACTCTGACTCAAAATTAGAAAGCAGTTTCTAAAACCAGTGTTCTCATTCCCTTTCTAGTTTCTTCTGTTCACTTTCTGCATTCAACTTCAGTTTTATTGAATGAGACTTAGAGACGTTCCCCAAAATGCCCCAGATTGTCTGTTGGGGGATTAGTGAAGCCGCCAGAGTCAATCCCCAGCAACTTTAGTGCTTTACAGGAAGTGTTCGATGCAAATTTGTATATTTTAGACCTGAAACTGCTCCGTTTTCTTTTCGCATTTTTGAACTGGGTGTTTCTTCGCTTGTCTGTTGAGAATAGCAGCTAGTGTTCACACCTTTATTGTGTGAATTGTGATGGTGCCTGGAAGTTTCATCCTTCCTCTAGATTTTCCTGCTCAGATACCAAGAGGCCAAAGTCCATTCTGTGTTCTGACTTCTGTTCTTCTACTGTGGCCTCACCCTCTTCTTAACTAGCCTTTCTTACATGCAAGACAGAAAGATGCAGTATGTGGTTTACAAATATGTATTCTGAACTTTTATTTATTCAATCCCATAGTATCTTACTTCTATCTGATTCCTTTTATTATTTTCTAAATCTTCTCTTGAGAATGTTTTGTTTGCTATCCATTTGAAGATGAGATTCTCAGAAGGGTGAATGCTTCAGCAGAGGATAGGTGAGCTTGCAGAGTGACTTCTACCTTGAAGTCATCAGTAGCTCTGTCTGATGACTGAACTTGAGCTATTTATTCTTAAATTTCGTTAACACAGAGAATGAAGCCATTCAGGGATGAACTTTAACTTTGCCCAGGCTCATAATGTATAAAAGTGGTATATAATGCTGACTTATTATCTATATGATCTCACCAAGTGGCCATGGTTAATATAAACGTTATTTATTCATGGTCTAATCCTTTGAAAATTTAGTCTATATAGACTTGCATTGCAACTCCATTTTAACTAGAATGTTTACTCAGAATATTCTGTTTAAGCTATTTTAGATAACGTATTTTAAAACAACACATAGATAATATAGTTCTATCAAGTGACATTCTTTCATTAATTGCTTATGTTCTTTTGAAAGATTTTTTTAAATATGAGATTTTTTTTGAAAGATCTTGAACATGAATAAAATGGTAGGACAATGACTTGGAGCCTTTTCTCTTACAAGGTCAAGGTTCTAGAAATAACCTTTTCAATCCTAGCGTAGTCTTTGGTCTGCACATGTTTACAAATGCAAATAAAAGCAGAGAGCACGGCCAATTCTGTACTCCTTAAATAACATAAGCTTCTATTTGTACAGACCATTTCTTATGTAGTAAACTTATTTCCTTCTGCAGATTCTACTTTTATGTTTTGTCAGTCCAATCCCAGTGTGAAGATGGTTGAATAAAATTATCATTTGTTCACATGATAGGGTATTATGCAGCCATTATTATAATAAGCAGTTCCCTTTGTAAACACTGGAAATTTTTTTTGTTCTTTTCAAAAAAGAGCAAAACACAAAAGTATGTTTAATCTGATTATTACATATAAGGAAATGGGGAATAATAAAAGCCCAAGAGGAAATATGGGACTTGACAATTTTCTTTGGTGTTGGAATCATGTGTAGAGTTTTCTGTAAGAAACAAAATAACTTTGAGGTGGGGAATAAAAGTCCACTGAGACTCACCTTAGGAATTCACCTTAAGTCAAGACAAGGATTGATTTGAAAATACTTCAGAGAGGTTGGGCGTGGTGGCTTATGCCTGTAATCCCAGCACTTTGGGAGGCTGAGGTAGGCAGCTCACCTAAGGTCAGGAGTTCTAGACCATCATGACCAACGTGGTGAAACCCTGTCTCTACTAAAAAAAAAAAAGAAAGAAAATACTTCAGAGGAGTTGTTTGTTTTGCCTTCTTAATTACTCTCCCTCGTGTTTACTGATTGGATGGTAGAGTCATCCTTAGTTTGGGACCCTCTCTGTCTCTTGCCAACAATACCTGATGTTAGCTAAAGTGTTGTTAATATAGTTATTTGGAAAAACTATTTGTAGTATGTACCAAGAGTCTAAAAAACAGCTAGAACCGTTGACTCAAATCTACTTCTGAGACTCAAAGAAAATTACCCAAAGAGTTGTATTTGTGGCTGTGTTTTGCGACAAGTGACAGGATATGCATGTAAAAAGATTCTAACCAGCTGGGCAAGGTGGCTCACACCTGCACTTTGGGAGGCCGAGGTGGGTGGATCACAAGGTCGGGAGTTTGAGACCAGCCTGGCCAACATGGTGAAACTCCGGCTCTACTAAAAATATAAAAATTAGCTGGGCATGGTGGCACATGACTGTAGTCCCAGCTACTCAGGAGGCTGAGGCAGGAGAATCGCTTGAACCTCGGAGGCGAAGGTTGCAGTGAGCCGAGATCACACCACTGCATTTCAGCCTGGGCGACAGAGCAAGACTCA
>NW_016109909.1:0-3455 GCF_001604975.1 Cebus imitator | reverse complement strand
GATTCTCCTACCTCAGCCTCTTGAATAGCTGGGACTGCAAGAGCATGCCACCATGCCCTGCTCTAACTTTTTAATTTTTTATTTCTTGTAGAGACAGGGTCTCACCATGTTGCCCAGGCTGGTCTCGAACTTCTGGGCTCAAGCAATCCTCCCGCCTTGGCCTCCCAAAGTGCTGGGATTACAGGCATGAGGCACCTTGCCTGGCCCAGTAACATTTCTAACAATAAACTCTGGCATGAGAATAACTCGTTATTATAACGGAATTACTTTGCTTTACATTATTTCATCAATGTTCTAAAATACTATAGTTAACGGCTCAATTTTACTATATAATAGTTTTCACATATAAAAGTCAAATCACTATAATTTCACCAACAATAAAGGCTAGTAATCTTATAGGGCTTCACATTTGCAAGGTACTGCAAAGTTTACAAAGTACCTTTACAATTATTATCTCATATGACCCCTTAGAATCACCGCAGGTGTTACTATTCCAGTTTACAGCAGGAAATGAACACAAATAAGGATTTGATCAATTGCTCAAAGTCATCTGTCCAGTAAGTGACAGAGCTAGAATTAAAAACCCTGCTTTTATAATTCCTAGCAGAATTATTCTATCACTTTCAATGTTTGAAAAAAAGTACATTAAATGTTGTTAGAAAATTTTCCTAGGAGGAATGAGTAATTCCTCATTCCTCAATAGCTCAGAGATTTTATTTTACTTTTCTTTAAAGAAAACAGTGAAGTTGCTTATGTGGAGCCTTGAAGTTAGAACACATCCTAGCTGCATTTACCATTTCTTATAATATTTATCAGTGTATAACATTAGCACTACAATCATAGCCAAGAAAACTTCAAGAAAGAATAATAAAGGGAAAAGTAGCCCACATGCCTATTATCTGTTAAAACAAATCATAAAACTATGAAAGTTAATACAGTATTAATTCACGGACGAGCAGACAAATCCAGAAGTCTGCAAATAGATTCAATAATGTAGGAATATTGTGTATTATCAAGGCACAACAACAGATGAATGAATTATTCAACAAATGGCATTAGGGACTTGGAGGGGTACATCTGGAATAAAAATAAAATTGCATCTACATTTCACAATTTATACAAAATAAATTCCAGAGTAAATATTCAAAGGTATGTAAGACAAAACCATGTAGGCCAGGCACAATGGCTCACACCTATAATCCCAGCATTTTGGGAGGCCAAGGCAGGCAGATCACTTGATGCCAGGAGTTCAAGACCAGCCCAGCTAACATGGAGAAATCCATCTCTACTAAAAATACAAAAATTGGTTGGGCATGGTGGTGCATGCCTGCGGTCCCAGCTACTTGGGAGGCTGAGGCAGAAAAATAACTTGAACCTGGGGGGTGGAGGTTACAGTGAGCCAAGACTGCACCACTGCATTCCAGCCTGGCAGACAGCAAGACTCTGTCTCAAAACAGACAAAAATAAAAATAAAAATAAAACCATATAAAAATTAGGGGAAAAGGAAAGACTTTATTTTAATCTCAGCTTATGGTATGCCCAACTCAAAACTTCTTCATGATAATAAGTATCTTAAAAAGCAATTCTGGTGAGTTGTAGTACTATCTCAGTATTGTCTTAATATGATGATTAATGAAGCTGAGCCTCTTTCTATACATTTACTGGCCATCTGGCTTTCATCTTTTGTAAAACATTTTTGTCCAATTTGCTCTTGCCTGTATTTTTCTTCTTGATTTTCAGGAGTTGGTTTTTTTTATAAAAACTGAACAATTCTTCATCATCTATATATATTGTAATTATCTTCTCTATGTGAGTTGCCTTTCTACTCTTAGGTATGCATTTTAAAAAAGAAAAAGCTGTTCTCACAAAATTATAAAATGTTTCTAATGGACACAAATGAAACTGATACTACATACTCTATCTGGAAGGGGAAGAGAAGTTCCAGGGGGGAAAGAGACACATTTTTCACTGTATATTCTTGCACTTTTTTTGATACCCCGAAACAAAGTCTTGCTCTTTGCCCAGGCTGAACGCAGTGGCATCATCTCAGCTCACTGCAACCTCCACCTCTGGGTTCAAGCAATTCTCCTGCCTCAGCCTCCCAAGCAGCTGAGACTACAGATGAGCCCCACCACTCCCAGCTAATTTTTGTATTTTAATAGAGATGGGGTTTCACTATGTTGGCCAGGTTGGTCTTGATTTCGTGACCTCGTGATCTGCCCACCTCGGCCTCCCAAAGTTTTGGGATTACAGGCGTGAGCCACCATGCCCAGCCTAACACAGTGCTTTGAATTGTAACAAATCTTTCAAGTGTATCAAATTCTATCAAAAGACAACAACAAATAGAGTTGTAAAAGTTTTTCAATGTAACTTTCAATTATAAATGATACCTCAAAAATTTTACCTCTTTATCTTTTCGATCCAAGAGGCTATGTTGTACAGGAGGAATTAACTTTTCAACTGCTTTCCCCACATCACTGCGGAATGAATCACTAGCTGGAAGGCAACTGAAAATGGGAAAAATACAACTCAATTAAAATACTGACATTAATATGTTGTAATTTCATATGACAAGGTTTTCTGGTATTGGCCAAAAAGAGGACTTTAAAGTTATAGTTAATTTAATGTAGGCATTAAATTAAATAATTAATATTATAAAAATATTATCGTTCAAATAAAAATCCACCTAATTTTTGCAGTTAGAAGTTAAATTGGAATTAAAAATCTAACTTAAGTTCTGAAGTGTTTTACCAAAGTTAAATATTTATACTAAATACATTTTCATAAGTTCAGGTCACATCCTAAATTCTGAATCTTTTACTTTTGATGACAGTCTTAATTTATTACTTACTGCATACCTTGCAGGTAGTTTGTAAACATAACTTTGTCCATTTTCTGTCCAAATGATGACTTTATCTGCTGAGACAAAGTCCCCTCCGGTCCATGTCTGTCCATTTTCACTAGGACCTGAACACAACAAGGAATAGTCTCCAGCATCAAACACCTGCAAGGAAGAAAGAAATCCACAATCAACTCCATGTTGTTGTAATAAGTAAGATCCAGTGACATTTCAAGTTTAAAAAAAGAGTCTAGAAATATATTTAGAAAACTCAGTTCACTGCATCAGATAAAGACAAGATAAAGACAGTTTGTCAATAAGCCCTAAGAAAGGTCACCTTCAATAGGGAAAACACAACTAGGCCCCTAGTTGTGAGTTACCTCCCTGTGGACAGAGAATAGATTATGACAAGTAGAGAGAGGTTGCTCCCCCAACAGGAAGAGTTATTCTCAGACTTTCTATCTAGAGAAAGTATTCCGTTAAAACATTGCAAATAATAGGAAATCAACCTCAAGAATGCAGGCTTGAGTCTTGTTTTATTTCTATGTCTAATAACAGCATTTCTCTCTCTTTTTTTTTTTTTTTTTTTTTTTTTTTTTTTTTTTTTTTTTTTTTT
>NW_016109908.1:0-3457 GCF_001604975.1 Cebus imitator | reverse complement strand
CCAAAAATATAAAAATTAGCTGGGTGTGGTGGTGCATACCTGTAATCCAAGCTACTCGGGAGGCTGAAGCAGGAAAACCGCTTGGACCCAGGAGGCGGAGGTTGCAGTGAGCTGAGATCGTGGTACTGCAGTCCAGCCTGGGCAATAGAGTGAGACTCTGTTTCAGAAAAACAAACAAAACTTTAAGTGTTATAATGTATTACTTATTTTAAAAAGCAAGATTTTGTGTAGTTCAAAAATGGACACATATTTGTGGTATAAAATGAGGATAAACAAAAATATGAAAATCACCATTTATCTTATCATTAACAAATACTCTTAGAATTTGATTTTTAATTGACAAATGAGAATTATATATGTTTATGGAGTACAATGTGTTTTGATCATGTGTATATTATGGAATGATTGTATCAAGCTAATTAACATATCCATCACCTCACACACTTACCTTTTTTTTTTTGCGGTGCAGACATTTGAAATCTACTCAGCAGTTTTGAAATACACATTATGTTATTGACTGTAGTCACCATGCTGTGCAGTAGATCTCAACATATTCCTCCTAGTGCAAACTTTGTACCCTTTGACAGATACTTTAACAAATATTCGTAATATTTTTGGTTTATATCATTATGCTATCTGTGCTCTACATTTTTCTCAGATGTTCTTTATTGAGTTTATTAATTCCTTGTTTGTTAAGAGGGTCTTTTTTTAAATTTATGAATATTTAATTTTAATTTTTTTTTTTTTTTTTTTTGAAAGATTTTTTTTTTTTTTTTTTTTTTTTTTTGTCATGTGTTTTCTTCCCCCCTGCACCCCTGGGGAGAATTTTTTTTTTTTTTTTAAACCAAGACATTTCAGGTGGAATTCAGTTTTTTGTTTGCAGGCTGTGAGGTGAGGGAAAGGCATAATTAGAGAGTGAAACCTGGTCTTAAGGACAGTGAATTTTTAAAGATTCTCAGGAACAAAAAAAAGTGGCCTTGATTTCATGGCACAGACTTTGAAAGAGAATTGTGTCAGAAGTCTTAGGAGGCCTTCTCAAACGCTGGTTTGACTCTACAGCTGTAGCTCAATGAGGAAGTGCGAGGTATCTAGAAATCTGTTCATTCACCGAGACTTCCTCGAGTTCAGATTTTAAGGAAGCGCAACAGTGGAGAGAGATGGAGATAATGACCACAGCTTGTGGCTTGTCGATGTAAAAACAGTATTAGGAAGGTCAAAGAGCCAAATAAGGTGAGGCCTGCAGAAAGTTTGGAGGACAACAGGAGGACATTTAGTTTTGCTGGATGAGGAAGATGATCAAGGAAAGAGGATCTTCGAGGCAGTGAATCTTAGTGACTTTCAGTCAAGAGCAAACAGAACCCTCAGCTCCTCTCTGTTGTCAGTTTTCCTTGACCAAGATGATAATCTTCAGGGTTCTCACAGGGAGATTAAATTGATGCTCAGTGCTTCTATACAAACTTTACTTAACAAACATTTACTGAGGGATCATTATATTGCAGGCACTATGCAAGCGCTCACAGTGTGGACAGAATGAGAGTTTTATAAACAAATAATTAAAATACATCATAATCAGCTTTTAAGTTGTGAAGGAGGCTTCTACAAATTAGAGAGCAAAGAGACCATAACTGATATTGCTCTGAGAAGGGAAGATTCTACAGAGTGTATTTCCTTGATAACTTTGATGCTGAGTGGGAAGTCTGTCCACTGGGAAGTTGGGTGAGAACTTCTCAGGCATAGGGAACAACCTCTGGCACACTTTGAAGGTGTGAATTAATCATCTTTGGAGAATGATCCAGCAGCTGAGTGTGGTCGGAGAGTAGGATGCACAGAAGTCAACATGGAACAAAAGGAAGCCAAGGCAGGAGGATCACTTGAACCCAGGCTTCAGTGAGTCGAGGCTGTACCACTGCACGCCAGCCTAGGTGATAGGACGAGAGATCCTGTCTCAAATGAAATAAGAAATAAAAAATGTTCCAAAACAAAGAGGCCAGGGAGTACCTTACAGCCCAGGCTGCCACATCCTACTTAATATTATACCATTGCATATTTTTTTTCTTCTGCCTGGAATACTTTTTTTTTTTGGACTTTGACCTCTGCGAAGGTCATCACTTTTCTGAGATCCAGCCCAGACCTACTCTTTCCAGAAATTCTTAGCTGACTGACTTAATATCTGTTAGTTCTTGTGCTTAATCCACGGTGCTTGTATGGTATCTTTTGAACTTATCTGCATGTGTGCAGTCTTTAGTAATTTCTTCTATATTTGTCTTGTATATAGGTTAGTAATTAACAGCTTACTTACAGTAATTACTTACAGTAATTAACAGCAAATTCCAAAGAGCTTGGAATTTGAATAGCTGTCCATCTAGGTCCTCTAATTGTTTCCTATTCAGCAGGTTTCTTAGGCTTTCCAGGCCTAACTTGTGAGCCTAGAGGGAACTTGGAGAGGGGAATGACAGGATACATTTACCTCAGAGGGCTGGGGTGAAGATAGATGAGGATGATACACCTGAGGTCTTAGAATATTTGCTGGCGTACAGTAAGTGGTCAATAAGCTGCTGCTCTATCTCCCCAGTGAAAATTCCTGGGAAATATTTTTTTTTCAGTTTCTGAAGAGTCAGAGTAAATGGATTAAAAACTCTAAAGGTGATCTCATTTCAGTAAAAGACCATTTGAGAAAACTTCATTTTTTCATTCTAGTACTGAATATATTAATTCAGCATCTAGTGTATAGCAATTTGTTTTAATCAGGAGATAATAGAGGATACATTAAGAGGAAATATGAAAGGATAGTAGAAAATATGCTAGGTGAGAAGTAAATCAGATATTCTGTATCTACTTTATCAAGAGTTACATGGTAATAAGTGACATTTTTAGTGGTTGATCTTAGAGTACTATAGATCTTAGATTTAACAGTCATTTCCTTATCCCCTAATTTTACTGGTGAGATGAAGCATTGTTCTAGAACTTTCCTCTACTTGCTTTCTTTATTATGGGTATTAGTGATTGAGTGTGGTTCAGTTTCTGTGCTAGTCATTCACTGTATGTGTTCTGCATTTCTTCCCTTCCTCTCCTGACTTCTTAGTTCCTAGCACTCTCCCCAATCACAGACGCTAACACATTTGGAGTCCTCTTTGTCACCTTAATCTCGCTCATCTGCACTTTGTTAGCAAAGTTTGTTCATTCACCTACTGTTACTTACGTGCCAGGACTTGTGCTAGGAACTTCAGGCTCCCAAAGTAGTGAGACATTATTCTTGCTATTCTAGAGCCCGAAGTTTATTATAGTATAAATGGACAAAAGTAAATTAATTCCTGCCTAAGGTAAGGATTAGGAGAATCTGACTTAAGAGGTGGTCAAGAACAGATTATAAAGGAGCCTTTATATCAAGCTGAGGAGTATGCACCTCTCTTCACAGGCATCAAAGAACCACCAAAAAACTCTAAACATTGGCTGGGCG